>NW_027675871.1:600000-870000 GCF_046562875.1 Panthera onca
TACTATTGTTTGCACACAGCAAATTAATATGTGTAAGCCACCGGTTTAAATTATACTGGATCAATTGTGTACTCAAACTTGGACAAAACACACAGCACAACAGTGACAGTAAACAACAATGAAGCTTGCTCTCCACAATTATAACATTACTGGTTCTGTAAGGAAAATTAAGTTGCTGGGTGACAAGTAGAAGGGGGATAAAAATGACAACAGGAATTCAAAAGCTTATTTGAGGTGCCAGTCACCACATATAGGCACTCAAGCATAGCACGGTCATAAACTTTCTCCTTCTTGTGTCATATGAGATATAAAGGTACGAGAATGAATAAAGACTATGGGACTTATTTCAAAAACCTGTACAACCTAAGCGCAGACTCATTTTAGAAGACAGTAAATGAATGCCTCACCAGAAAAGCCACCGTGTCAAGTTCCTTTTCACGGTCTGCCCAAAAGGATACATAAAATACTTTCATCTTCCTACTAAATTTTGCTAAAAATTTAGCAAAAACAAATTTTTTTTTAAATATCCTGTTTTTTAAACTAGAAATGGCAATATTTTTTAAGGGACCAGCTAAACAACATATTGAATTTAGGATGGACATTCAGATCCAAACCGAAATCAGATAGCCCAGATAACCCAAAGCATGAATGCAAGTTCAAGTGCAATAAAGTAACAAGGTATAGCAGGGAAAAACTAAGATTCTCAGTTAAGTTCAAATAACTGCATGGTGTCAACGGTTGTGTTTCAAAGCTGTGCTGAGCAAAGTTATCCTCCCAGCTACATCTAATTTCAAAACCCTCTGGGAAGCTACCTCGATAAGCTATATGTTGAAATTACATTCTAATATGGTCATTGGATTCATTTTTAATTACTATACAATTATATACAATAGGGAAGTTGTACAAATATGTATCTTTTCCTCAGGGGCTAATTAGCCAAAACAGTTAATTTGGGAAGGGTGGGGGAGAAAAACCTCTGTATTTGAAATACCATTGGCCATGGAAGCTAGTAACGAAAATTTATATAAGCTTCCTATGAAACGAGTATAATTTAACCCTCTGCATCTTTTAAATAATTATTCACTTTTATTTACTCATGTGGCAGTATTTGTAACAACACATTACCACTGAGTAGTGAAAACAAGAATATGAGGCTTACTGAAAACTGTATATTAGGAAGCTATGCCATTTGAACTCTACAAGCTCAAGAGTCAAAATCACAACTCTCGGGGCGCCTTGGTGGCTCAGTCGGTTAAGCGTCCGACTTCGGCTCAGGTCATGATCTCACGGTCCGTGGGTTCGAGCCCCGCGTCGGGCTCTGTGCTGACAGCTCGGAGCCTGGAGCCTGCTTCAGATTCTGTGTCTCCCTCTCTCTCTGACCCTCCCCCATTCATGCTCTGTCTCTCTCTGTCTCAAAAATAAATAAACATTAAAAGAAAATTAAAAAAAATCACAACTCTCATTATTCCCCTAAAAAGCTGCCAAGCAGGGAGAAACCGTAATATGGAAGATTTAATAGGTCATGTTTCAGCCTGGGATGGATGGTTCTATTGCAAAATACTTAAACTTGAAAGAATAGTGGTACAAAATCACTCCTTGGCCCTTCCGATATCGCAGTAAAATCTGGCTGCGGCACCACTGACTAAACACCATTAAGTCTTGCTGCCACCAATAACTGAGGTCACTTGGATAATCAAGAATTCCATGCTGGCCACAGGACATAAACACTATCATCAAAGTGAAAAGTACTCTGTGTGGCTCTCCTGTTTGATCCCTGTGGTCTTTGATTGTCAAACAAAAGACCAATACCTGCTAACATAACTGTGCATGGACATAAGATAATAAAGGAGAGTCCTGGAGCAAAACTGTTAACCAACTGCCATGATATTTATAAGAGTGATGCATGGTAATGTGGATATTTCCTGTTATCCAACAACAATGACAAACATAAGTGAGGAAAATCTATTTTGCCCAAAGATAACCTCCACCAGTTATTTGGTGCCCAAAAAAATGTACCACCGCTCTAGATCAGTAATACTTCAGAGAATTCCAACGGCTATTATGTATGCAGGTTTAGTCACCACGCTTACCCCTACTCATTTACACTATGTGACTTCCATTTTAAAATAAATTATCCTGGAAAGATTCCCAGATCAGTATGTGAGATTGGTACAAGGCCAAGTCATTTCCGAGTGGATTCCATCCATGTCCATAACCAGCACCAGTTTTTTATTTATTTATTTATTTATTTATTTATTTATTTATTTATTTATTTATTTATTTATTATTTTTTGAAATTCACTCATTGGTTTTTAATAGAAACCGTGAGGTTTCTCAATGCATTTTCAATTTTACCCACTTATAAAGAATTTCCCAAGTTAATTTTACTAAACAAAACCTTCCGAGTGTCTACCATTTCCTTTAGGAGTTCAGTAAACATCAACATTACATTTCAGTATAAAATCTTTAGAAACGTCTTAAGAATGTGTACACAGTTGAACTTTGAATCTTTTGGTTTGTAATCATCGAGCCCATGACATTCAAAGCCATACAAATCCTTACATTATTAACAGTGATACGCTTGAATTTCTTAGACAGTATCCTTGGTCAAAGCGTTGGAATCCAGTTAAAACTCAGAAAGGTGTGGGATTGAGAATACCCACTATTGCAACTGGTGTTGAGAATACCAACTATTGCAACAACTTTCCACACACATTCGATCTTTCGTCCAGAAAGAGTGGCAGTCAAAAAAGGAAAGAAAGAAAGAAAATGAGGCGGGAGGAGCCAGAGGTGGGAGAACAGCAAGGAAATTCTAGCTTTATTACACAAGCATGGAACCAAATTCCTTTGGAGGGGGTGGGGGTGGAATGGCTTCTTCTGAGGACTTCAGACCAATGAGGGAACAAGAGAGCACATGGATCTGCCCCTACAGTCCTGGAGACATCTCAATCTGGGGTTAGGAAGAAAGGGGACCTCCCTTGCGGTCCAGGGGTCTCCTCCCTCCGCAGACCCGGTGCTGGGAGGCAGCAGAGGGGCACAGCTGCCGCGGAGTCCCAGCAGGCGGCGCCGCATCCCGGGGGCGCGGGCCGGGACCATCTGGTGCTTCTTCGCCCATAAAGTGTACTAGGGGACGCGGTCCCGGCTGTCCCTGGTTCATCCCTCCAGGCACAACCCGTCCCGGGGCTGAGAGGTCGCGCGGCGGTGGCCCGCATCTCACGCCCAGGCACTGGAAAGCGGCGGAGTCTCACCACGGGTGCCAGGTTCACTCCCAGGACTTGGCGCGCCTGGCGCCGCGCTTCTGCCAGGCTGCTCTCGACCCACACGTCGTCCACTCCGCGAATGGTGGGGCAGGTGGTCAGCGTCGGGGTGGCCGCCCTCCCACTCTCCTCCAGGGTGCAGCCCCCGGAGGAGGGCCCGGGGGCCATGGGCTTGCGGTGGCTGCTGTCTTCGCGGGAGGGCGGCGGCGGGGGCGGCCTCTTCCTCTGGCCGACCGCCACCGTCCGGGCTCCGTGGCGCCTCCGCCTGGCAGCTGGCCGGCCCGTCTGGAGGCAGGCCTCCGGGGGCTGCTGCCTCCGCGTGTACACCATCTTCTCCTCAGGCGCCTCCAGGGCGGCCCCTCCTGCAGTGCTAGAGGCTCCTTCCCCTGCTGCCAGGGCCAGGGCCTCCTGGGGCCAGCGCCCCCAGCTTCTTCTTGCTGCTCAGGATGTGAGGCCACTATGGGCCGCCCGCGCTTGCCAGGTCTCGCGGCCGCCGCAGGGCCCTGATGAATTTTCTACCGTGAAGCCAAATCAGGAGGCAGGCTGTGAGAGTTACATCGCAGTTGCTAGGAGACCAGGCGCTTTGTGAGGTCACAATGTCTGCATATCTTATCACGGTGGGCTGCCCAAAGCTGCCTTAGGTTTGGCTGTGTTTAAGACTATGCCCTTGAGAAAGACCTGTACCTAATCTTACCTGAGAAGGCCCATAATTCTTCACGAGTTCAAGAGGGTTGTCTTAGAGGTGAATGCATGGGTGCTTCAGCCTCCATTAATTCCATCTAACATGAAATGACACTTAGCGGTGGACAGTACACACACCTTGCAATCAAACACGACTCTAAGAGGGTTTTAGCTAATTAAATGCCTTGTCATGCAACGCACTGAAAGGCAAATTGAAATAACTACTCTACCCTTTCAAAGAATACCGATGTACTGTGCCTTGCTTAGGGTTCCATACCTGTGTTGGTACAGCTCACAGTTCACGAAACTGTTCTTCACAGGAGCAGCAAACAGTTTGCCTAGTTAGTATCCATGCTCACTTTCATGGAGCCTAGGGAAGACCGAGTCATTGTGTGCTTAAGAGCAAAGCGTCAACGAATTCTGTGTGAGTGGCCAGTAGGGCATTCAGTGCCACTAAAACCTATTCACTACCTAGCAATTCATGAATATTTCAGGTAAGGCATACACAAGGTAGTAAGAGAACGTATGGGATTCCAAGGGTAGAAAACGTGTTACACCGTCCGTGTAAGTGCTTTTGAAAGCAACCAGCATAGTCCATCCATCATCACCACATACACAATTCATTCACAAAATACTACAAAGACCACCTACCATGATCAACTGAAATCCACTTCCTATGAAAGGATGACTCCAAACTATGTGAATCACTAAGAGTGATAAGTCATGGTAACAATCAGAAGAGAAACTTGCCAAGGTCAACGTGATACATGTGACAGGCCTCTGTCTTTATTCAACTCCTTTTCTTAAACACACAAACAAAACTTTCATCTACGCAGCTTAAGCTACTACTACCTCACGCTCATAAAGTGCTGAAAATGGAAAACAATCTCATATACAGTAAGACCAACTCCTGGATTTCCTTTTTCATTCAATGTAATTTATTTTCAAATTGGTTTCCACGCAACGCCCAGGGTTCATCCGAACAGGTGCCCTCCTCAATGCCCGTCACCCACTTTCCCCTCTCCCCAACCCCACGTCAACCCTCGGTCTGTTATCAGTATTGAAGAGTCTCTTATGGTTTGCCTCCCTCCCTCTCTATAACTTTTTCCCCCCATCGCCTCCCCCATGGTCTTCCGCTGAGTTTCTCAGGATCCACACATGGATGAAAATATATGGTATTGGTCTTTCTCTGCCTGACTTATTTCACGTAGCATAATACCCACCCCCCCCCCAGTTCCATCCACGTTGCCACAAATGGCCAGATTTCATTCTTATTGCCAAGTAGTATTCCATTGTATATACATAAACCACAACTTCTTTATTCTCTTGTCAGTTGATGGACAGCTAGGCTCTTTCCATAGTTTGGCTGTTGTTGAAAGTAGTGCTATAAACATTGGGGTACATGTGCCCCTATGTCTCAGCACTCCTCTACCCCTTGGGTAAATTCCTAGCAGTGCTGTTGCTGGGTCTTCGGGTAGATCTATTTTTAATGATTTGAGGAACCTCCACACTGTTTTCCACAGCGGCTGCACCAGGTTGCATTCCCAGCAACAGTGCAAGAGGGTTCCTGTTTCTCCACATCCTCACCAGCATCTATAGTCTTCTAATTTGCTCACATCAGCCACTCTGACTGGCATGAGGTGGTATCTCAGTGCGGTTTTGATTTGGATTTCCCTGAAGGGGAGTGCTGTTGAGCATCTTTTCATGTGTCTCTTGACAATCTGGATGTCTTTTTTAGAACAGTGTCTGTTCAAGTCTTCTGCCTGTTTCTTCACTGGATTATTTGTTTCCCGGGTGTGGAGTTGGTGAGTTCTTTTTAAAGGTTTTGGATACTAGCCAATTATCCAGTATGACTTTTGCACACATCTTTTCCCATTCGGTCAGTTGCCTTTTAGTTTTGTTGATTGTTTCCTTCACTGTGGAGAAGATTTTCATTTTGATGAGGTCCCGATAGTTCATTTTTGCTTTTAGTTCCCTTGCCTTCGGAGATGTGTCAACTAAGAACTTGCTGACGCTGAGGTCAGAGAAGATTTTTCCTGCTTTCTCCTCAAGTGTTTGATGGTTTCCTGTCTCACATTCACATCCTTCATCCATTGTGAGTTTATTTTTGAGAGTGGTGTAAGAAAGTGGTCTAGTTTCATTCTTCTGCATGTTGCTGTCCACTTCTCTCAGCACCATTTGTTAAAGAGACTGTCTTTTTTTCCATTGGATATTCTTTCCTGCTCTGTCAAAGATTAGTTGGCCATACGTATGTGGGTCCAGTTCTGGGGTCTCTATTCTATGCCATTAAGTCTATGTATTTGTTTCTGTGCCAATACCATGCTGTCTTGATGGTTATAGCTTTGTGGTAGTGGCTAAAGTCTGGCATTGTGGTGCCTCCCACTTTGGTTTTCTTCTTCAGTATTACTTTGGCTATTCAGGGTCTTTTGTGGTTCCATACACATTTTATGATTGCTTGTTCCAGCTTGGAGAAGAATGCTGGTGCAATGTAATTGGGGCTACATATAATGTGAGGACTGCGTTGGGTCGTATTGACATTTTGTCAATATTTATTCTTCCAATCCCCGAGCATGGAATGTTTTTCGCTTTCTCTGTATCTTCTTCAATATCCTTCACAAGCTTTCTATAGTTTTCAGCATACAGATCTTTTACATCTTTGGTTAGGTTTATTCCTTGGTATTTTTTGACTCTTGGTGCATTTTAAATTGGATCCGTTTCTTTATTTCTCTTTCTGTTGCCTCATTATTGGTGTATAAAACGCAACCAATTTCTGTACATTGATTTGGTACCCTGCACCATTGCTAAATTCATGTATCAATGCTAGAGGACTTTTGGTGGAGTCTGTCGGATTTTCCATGTATAGTGTCATGTTATCTGCAAAAGTGGAAGTTTGAATTCATCGTTGCAAATGATGACACCTTTCATTTCATTTATTGTCTGATTACTGATGCTAAGACTTCCAACACTATGTTCAACAACGGGGTGATATTGGACATCTCTGTCTTATTCCTGATCTCAGGGGGAATGCTCTCAGTTTTTCCCCATTGAGGACGATATTTACTGTGGCTTCTCATAAATGGCTTTTATGATGTTTAAAGTAGGTTCCTTCTATCCCAACTTTCTTGAGCATTTGTATTAAGTAAGGACGCTGTATTTTCTCAAATACTTTTTCTGCATCTATTGACAGTGTACTATGGTTCTTATCTTTTCTTTTATTAATGTGATGTAGCACATTGATTGATTTGTGAATATTGCACTAGCCCTGCAGGCCAGGAATGAATGCCGCTTGATCGTGTTGAATACTTTCTATATGCTATTGAATGAGATTTGCTAGTATCTTGTTGAGAATTTTTGCACCCCTATTCATCAGGGATATTGGCCTGTAATTCTCCTTTTTTTTCTGTGTCTCTGTCTGATTTGGGAATTAAAGAAATGCTGGCTTCATAAAATGAGTCTGGAAGTTTTCCTTTCATTTCCATATTTTGGAACAGCTTGGGAAGGATAGCTATTATCTCTACGTTAAATGTCTGCTAGAATTCGCCAGGGAAGCCACCTGGTCTAGGACTCTTATTTATTGGGATATTTTTGATAACTGATTCAATTTCCTCACTAGTTATGGGTCCGTACACATTTTCTATTTCTTCCCGTTTGAATTTTGGAAGTGTGTGGGTATGGAGGCATTTGTCCATTTCTTCCAGGTTGTCCAGTTTGTTGGCATAGAAGATCTTATAGTGTTTCCTGATGATTGCTTGAATTTCTGAGGGATTCGTTGTCATAATTCCATTTTCATTTGTGATTTTACCTATTTGGGTCTCCTCTCTTTTCTTTTTGAGAAGCCAGGCTAGACGTTTATCACTTTTGTGTATTTTCTCAAAAACACAACTCTTGGTTTCATTGATGTGCTCTACTGTTTTCCTTTAGACTCCATATTGCTTATTTCTGCTCTGATCTTTATTATTTCTCTACTTCTGCTCGGTTTGGGGTGCCTTGCTCTTCTGCTTCTAGTTCCTGTAGGTGTGCTGTTAGATTTTGTATTGGGGATTTTTCTTGTTTCTTGAGATAGGCCTGGATAGCAATGTTTGTTGTTGCTGTTGTTGTTTTGTTTTGTTTTGTTTTTTGTTTTGTTTTGTTTTGTTTTGCTTTGTTTTGTTGTTCCCTGTCAGGACTGCCCTTGCTGCATCCCGAAGGGTTTGTATTGTTGTATTTCGTTTTCATTTGTTTCCTTATATCTTTTAATTTCTTCTCAAATTGCCTGGTTGACCCATTTATTCATTAGTGGGATGTTTTTTAACCTCCATGCTTTTGGAGATTTTCCATCCTTTTTTCTGTGGTTAATTTAATGTCCCTGCAATTACCACATTCTTATCAACAAGTTTCTGTATGTTTTTAATTAATTGTTTTATATATGTGTGTGTCTCCGAATTTGGTGTGTAGACATTTAAAATGTTTAGCTCTTCCTGATGGAGAGACCCTGAAATTAAAATAAAAAGCTCTTCGTCATCTCTTGTTACAGTCTTCAATTTAAACTCTACTTTGCATGATATAAGTTGGCTACTCCAGGATTCTTTTGACCTCCAGTAGCATGATAGATAGTTCTCCATCCCCTCCCTTTCAATCTGAAGGTGTCCTCATGTCTAAAATCAGTCTCTTGTAGACAGCAAAGAGATGGGTCTTGTTTTGTTTTTTGTTTTTGTCTTTTCTATCCATTCTGATACGCTATGTTGTTTGGTTGGAGCATTTAGTCCATTGAAATTCAGTGTTATTAGGGAAAGATATGCGTTTAGAGTCATTGTGATGTCCGTAGGTTTCATGCTTACAGTGGTGCACCAGTTTCCTTTCCCACCAACAGGGAGAGAGGGTTACTCTTTCTCCATATGCTCGCCAGCATCTGTGGTTTCCTGAGTTGCTCATTTTAGCCACACTGACTAGTGTGAGGTGGTATCTCAGTGTGGCTTTGATTTGTATTTTCCTGATGATGAGTGATGTTGAGCATCTTTTCATGTGTCTGTGGGCCATCTGGATGTCTCCTTTGGAAAAGTGTCTATTCATGTCTTCTGCCCATTTTTTCACTGTATTACATTTTCCAGGTGTGACTTGGGTAAGTTCTTTATACATTTTGTATACTAACCCTTTACCAATATGTCATTCGCAAATATCTTCACTCCTTCCATCGGTTGCCTTTTAATTTGGCTGATTGTTTCCTTTGCAGTGCAGAAGATTTTTATCTAGACCAGGTCCTGATAATTCATTTTTCCTTTTCATTCCCTTGGCTTTTAAGACATGCCAAGGAAGAAATTGCTGCAGTTGAGGTCAAAGGGTTTTTTTTTCCTCTTTTCTCCTCTAGTGTTTTGATGGTTTCCTGTCTACATTTAAGTCTTTCATCCATTTTGCATTTATTTTTGTGCACGTTGTAAGAAAGTCATCTAGTTGATTCTTCATCATGTTGCTGTTCAGTTCTCCCAGCACCACTTGTAAAGAGACTGTCTTCTATCCATTGGATTCTCTTTCCAGCTTTGTCAAAGATTAGTTCACCATACATTTGCGGGGCCCCTTCTGGGTTCTCTACTCTGTTTCATTGGTTAATGTGCCTGTTTCTGTGCCAATGTCATACTATCTTGATGATTACAGCTCCATAGGAAAGGGGAAGTCTGGGCTGCCTCCCACTTTGGCTTTCTTTTTTCAACATAAGTTTGAGTACTCAGGTTCTTTGGTTGTTCCGTGCCAATTTTCAGGTTGCTTACTCTAGTCTGGAGAAGAATGTTGGTACAATTTTGATTGGTATTGCATTAAATGTGTAGATTGCTTTGGGTAGTATTGACATTTTAACACTATTCATTCTTCCACTCTATGGGAATGGATTGTTTGTTTGTTTGTTTGTTTGTTTGTTTGTTTGTTTCTGATTTTGTTATGTCTTCATCATTTCCCTTCATACATTGTCTATACTTTTCACCTTACAGATCTTTTACATCTCTGGTTAGGTTTCTTGCTAGGTATTTTAGGGTTCGTGGTGAAATTGTAATTGGCATTGATTTCTTGACTTCTCTTTCTGTTGCTTCCTTATTGGTGTATAGAAATGCAACCAGTTTCTTTACACTGATTTTGTATCCTGTGAGTTTGGTCAATTCATGTATCAGATCTAGCAGCGTTTTCATGGAGTCTTTTGGGTTTTCCGCGTTCAGTCTCATGTCATCTTTGAAAGGCCAAAGTTTGACTTTCAGTGATATATGTTCAGTTAAGTGTAGTTAAAAAGAACTTACCCTTTGGGCTCTATGTTAACTTCATAATTTCGCAATAAGTGTGAAATAAGCAAGAACTGTGCATGTTATCCCCCATTAGATTTGGTAACTGGAATCTAACTCTTTAAAATATATTGAATTCCTCATGATATGGATAGAAGTATGAAACATCTAACTTCACCCAGTGCACACGAGTGTATTTGTAAACACATATGCTAATCAGCAAAATTGTAATACTAGTGAGGTGTACTAAAGTTTACATGTTCATTGTCCAGATAATATTGTTTTACTGTCTTTATGGTAGCAGCCCAAATAAGATATGTGGAATCAAGGAGAGAATCCAGAACCTACAGGGTACACTCTCCATGCTCTATTCTGGCTTTCAAATAAATGAACAAATGGAATTTAAAAAAAATAGATTGCACTGGTAATCATGTTTATTGCAATTGTGCAATAACTTTTTATGGAGTCTAGCCATAATAAGAGTGCACGTGAATAGGGTTTGGAAATAACACCTATTTATAACTTTGTTTGACATGACAAAATCATTAGCAAAATATACTTTCAAAAACTTTATAATTTTTACCATTCATTTTTTCAGATATTCTATAAGGCCCAATAACGTATTACTCCACATGTAGAAGAGCAAAGGTAGAAATGGTGAACTTCGCATGTGTTACAAAGGCTATCACATAATATTATTTGATATCCTAGAATTTTAAACAACTATACAGCTGCACGGCTCATGCTAGGTATTTAAACCTTGACATATTTTAGCTTTCTGTTTTTCATTATTTAAAAGTTTTTTTAGAATTAGCTTTTGCTACAATCGCATAACTATTAACTTGGGTAATAGACATCCAAGTTTCCAGCTTATCTGTTTTTGTATCAGTGATTAAAACCAATCCCTATGTCATTGCCTTTTTAATTAACCATGGCTATGTTTTAGTTCTTTTATCACTGCAATACTAAATTCTCTGTTGTCTTCTATGCCTTTTTTCAAGCCCAGTGATTAATCTTATGACAATTAATCTAAATTCTTGCTGTTATACTGCTTTTATCTATTTTGATCAATTCTTTAACGGTCACTTCTTCCTGGAATTTCGTCTGACAGGAATTCTTCGGTTTCATCATTGTGGATAGTTTTCTATTCCTTATGTGTTTTAATGTTTTTGTTTAACGTTGTTTAACGTTTTTGTTGTTGTTGTTGTTGTTGTTGTTGTTGTTGTTGTTGTTGTGTTGCTTTGTTTTGTTTTGTTTTATGTGCTCTGCTCCTGAGAGCACTGCTGCATTAAAGTGGGCTCATCCCCTCTTCATGGCCTGGCCCTTCCAGAGGGCCCTTTCTGTTTTGGAAAGTGTTTCTTGCTTTGCGTTGCTATGACTTTTCGTTGTTTGATTTCTCATCTCAGAGTGATTTTTGAAAATCCCACGAGGTGTGCTTTGATTTGCTCCTTGAAGTACCGAATGAAGTAATTGGAGGTTTGCACTATCTTGACAGGGGTTAAAACACCTTAAGTTGCCATGCATGGATGTTCTTGCCCTTCCCAACAATGGGGGTTTCTCCTGGTAGTGAGATCCTGGAGATGTGATGGCGCCAAAGCCCGGGCTCCACACAGACGGCTCCTCCGAAAGGCTCTGGGCAGCTGCACTTATGAAAGCCGCTCATTTTCTGATTTCCCAGAGGTTACCTTGGGCAAAATTGTGGATTTTTTAAATTACCTGGCCCCATCAATTTCTTCTACCAGCCAGATCTTTGATTGTAGGCAAATGATACCTCAGAGTTTGCTTTTCCAATTTGTAAGGGGAAGTATAACGCCTATGTTCAGTATAGTTGTGAGATTATTGGTAATGCCTGTAAAACGTGTGGAAAAAATCCTGGCACATTACACTCATGTACAAAACAAAAACACTGTATTTTGTTTTGATTTCCTCATAGTTGTCACTACATCCATGCAAACTGTATCTCCAGGATGGGGTCTTTTGTAGGTCAAAATGTAAGCTACACCATAGAAGAAGAAGAAGAAGAAGAAGAAGAAGAAGAAGAAGAAGAAGAAGAAGAAGAAGAGAAGAACAAGAACAAGAACAAGAAGAACAAGAAGAAGAACAAGAAGAACAAGAAGAAAGAGGAGGAGGAGGAGGGGGGAGGGGTAGGGGAGGGGGAGGAGGAGGAAGAGGAGTCCTCAGGAGGAGGAGGAGAAGAAGAAGAAGAAGAAGAAGAAGAAGAAGAAGAAGAAGAAGAAGAACAAGAAGAAGAAGAAGAAGAAGAAGAAGAAGAAGAAGAAGAAGAAGAAGAAGAAGAAGAAGAAGAAGAAGAAGAAGGAGGAGGAGGAGGAGGAGGAGGAGGAGGAGGAGGAGGAGGAGGAGGAGGGGGAGGGGGAGGGGGAGGGGGAGGAGGAGGAAGAGGAGTCCTCAGGAGGAGAAGAAGAAGAAGAAGAAGAAGAAGAAGAAGAAGAAGAAGAAGAAGGAGAAGGAGAAGGAGAAGGAGAAGGAGAAGGAGAAGGAGAAGGAGAAGGAGAAGGAGAAGGAGAAGGAGAAGGAGAAGGAGAAGGAGAAGGAGAAGGAGAAGGAGAAGGAGAAGGAGAAGGAGAAGGAGAAGAAAGACGGGGAGGTGGAGGGGGAGAAAATTGATGTCAATATGGCCAGAAAATAATTTTTACATTGCATTTTATTGTCCAGAAAGTGGAACCCATTGAGAATTCCTTAAACTGGATTCATCTCCTCCTTTTGTCTGGGGATTTCAACATCTACCCTAGTGGTTCTTAACCCAAGCTCAAATTAGAATGATCTGTGGAACTGCCATCCAGACATCAGGGTGATTCTGATGTACAGCCAGGGTTTAAGGCTAAGGCAGCTAACTAAACATTAACGCGCTGTAGTAGATATGCTTCATGCTGAGCACAGTAAAAGGGAAATGTTCATAGCAGCCTTCCGAATAATAAGTACAGTATGGAAACATACATTCCAGACGTGAATCAACAGTAGAATGGATAAGCAAATTGTTAAATAATCATGTAAGAGAATATAATGTGGAAGTACCAATCCCTGAGTTACACCTATCCAAAACAACACCGATGAGCCTTATAATGTTGAACGGAAGAAGCCAGATCTAAAGAAATGCATATTATTCCATTATATTTTTAGAAAATTCAAACATGGACTAATTTAATCTCTGTTGCTCAAAGTCAGGATATTGATTACGTTGGGGAAGGGAGATGGAGCAGGAATGGGGAGTGATCGCAGGGAGATGTTGCTGGTAATGTCCTCCTTTTGGAGTTTCATGGAAGTTAGAGGCCTAAGGTTATACAATATAAAATTATGTATTTACTTTACATTTTCAGTATGTCCACAAACCTATATGCTGAACTAATTGCAGAAGTTCATCTGTATTAAAAGCAATAGAATCCTTTGAAATAAGCTCTTTGGCCAAAAAAAATAGTAACAAAAGTTGACAGTGGGATGGATCATTATGTGTCATGATTTGCTACTAGTTCTTGTTTTGTTTGTTTCTTTGTCTGTCTGTTTGTTGGCTTGCTTGCTTGTTTGTTCGTGTTTAATATGATGTGGTCCTGGAGCAGACCCACTGAAGATGATATTTTGGAAGTTAATATATTAATTAGAGTAAGTGGGTTGATGAATCTGTTCACTAAAGTCTTTCCTAAAGCCAATAGCATATGGTGTAAAGCCTATTATATGATTTTCAAACAAATGTAATTTCTTATATACTCACAGTTTTTATGGACTCTTGTGTGGCTCAGTTGGTCAAGCATCTGACTTCAAGTCAGGTCATGATCTCACAGTCTGTCAGTTTGAGCCCGGAATCGGATTTGGATTTTGGATTTTCTCTCTGTCTCTCTCTCTCTGTCTCTCTGTCTCTCTGTCTCTCTGTCTCTCTCTCTGTCTCTCTCTCTCTCTCTCTCTCTCTCTCCCGAATTTTACTCTTTCTCTCTCTCTTAAAAATAGATCAACATTAAAAAAATAAAACAATAAAAAAAATAATAATGTTGATTTTGAGACAGAGAGAGCACAAACAGAGAAGGGGCAAACAGAGGACACCGATGATCCAAAGTGAGTTTTATGCTGATAGCACTGAGTCTGGTGTGGTGCTTGTATTCACAAATGTGAGATCATGACCTGAGCAGAGGTTGGACACTCAGCTGACTCAGCTACCCAGGTATCCCTAGACTCCCATTGTAATCTAGACCTTAGCAACGTTAACACTGGACTATTTGAAATTATCCTTGATATGTTGAATGTACCTAATAAATTTATGAATTGAAACCCTTTATTTATTTAAATGACACTAGACTGAATCATTTATTTGAAACGTTATATTATGATTATGGTAGTCTTAAAGTTTATTGCAGAAAATTTAGAAAATTTAAAAAAAAAAGAAAGAAAAATGGTCATAAGTCAAACACCTGGAGATAAGCATATCTAAACACCTTTTTTTAAATGTTTATGTATTTTTGGCAGAGAGAGAGAATGAGAGAGAGATGAGCAAGAGTGAGGGATGGGAGGAGAGGGAGAGATAGAATCATAAGCAGGCTCCACGCTGTCAGTGCAGATCCCAATATGCAGCTTGGTCCCACACACTGTGGAATCATAACTGAGCTGGAATCTAGAGCCAGATGCTTAACCGACTGAGCCATTCAGGTGCCCCTGGAGGTAAGCACCTCTAACACTGTGGTATAATCGCCACGGAAGAGGTATATGTACATGCATTAACCAGAATTAGCTATGTAGCTGTGAATCCCATTTCCGGTCATCTAGTGATACGAGCATTTCGCTAGGTCATAAATGTTCTGCAGGTCTATGAATTTTAAAGGCCACATAGCATGCCATAACCTATTTAAACACTGCTATTGATCATTTAGCGTGTTCCATTTTCTTGCTTCAATTAGTTGCTACAAGTAGAATTAGCTTTTCATGGTCTAGACACAGTTTAGTAAATGTCAATTAAAAAATAAAAAGATCTGCAGCCGGTAATGTGAGGCGGAGGAACAGGTATGACCAGATTTGGCTTCACCTTGTCTATTGCTGGCAGTCTTTACATCCTTCTCTCCCCCATCCTCTTTTTCTCCTCCTTGACCCACAACCTCCACCTCTTTATTCCTCCTTCTTCTCATCCTCGTTTCTCTGTCTATACTGGCCTCCTTGCTTCCCATCAGTACACACGTTCACACTCCTGCCTTGGGGAATTCATGGGTCCTTCTGCCTAGATCACCTTCCCGTCAGCAGGTAGTTCTCTCATTTCCTTGAGGTATTTATTCAACTGACACCTTTTTCAGCAGGACCCTCTGTGTCTAGTATTTCACCCTGTCTAGTATTTCACACCCCCTCCCCCAATTCTTCTATCCTCTCCAAGATGTATTTCCTTTTTTTCCCCATTCATTATTCCCTACCATAGTTTCTATTTCCATTATCTTTGTCAGTCCCCCCACTGGACTATTAAGCACCAAGATCACAGTGATCCTTGCTCCTTTTGTTCACTAATGGATCCTCTGGGTGTAGACTGTGTTGTCTCATTCTAAGTGCTCCAAAAGTTTTTATTGAAAGATTCAATGAATCAACATCACTCCTTCTTTCTTATGAAAGTTTTATAATTTTGTACTTTACACTTACATCTATGATCCATTTGGGTGAATATTTGTATAAGTTATGAATTTAGGTCAAGGCCTCTCTTAATTAATTAATCAATGAACCGATTAATTAAACAAATAATTACTTAGTTCATTGATTACTATTGCATACGAACACTTAATTGTTCCAGTAACACTTGATGAAAGACTATATCCCTTTTTCTGTTAGGTTGGCTATATGTCATTATCAGAAGTTGGGTGAGGATGCTTGTGTATGGGGTCAGTTTCTGGATTCTCTGTTCTATCTCTTGACCTGTGTCTCCATCTTTCTTCACTATCACACTGCCTTGATTACGGGAGGTTTATATTGAGTCTTAAAATTGTGCAACATGAGTTCTCCAACTTGGTTATTTTTCAGAGCTGTTTGGCTGTTCTAGTTCCTTTGTCTTTTCACACACATTTTAGAATCAGCTTGCTGATATCCACAAAACAATCCTGGGATTTCGACTGGGATTATGTTGAATCTCTAGATCAAGTTGAAAATTGGCATCTTACTAGCGAGGCTTCTATGGATAGATATGGCATATCTCTCCATTTATTTATATCTTCCTTGATTGATCCAATCAGCCTTCTGTGGCTTTTAGCATACAGATCCTGTGCATGGCTGTTAGATTTAAATGTAAGTATTTCAATGTTTGGTGTGATATTAAATGGTTCTTTAAAAGCATTTCATATTCTAATTGTTCATTGCTTGTGTATAAAAATAAAACTGACTTGTATATATTGACCGTGTATTCAGGGGCTTCTTTAATTATGTTTGAGTTCTAGAAACCTGATGTATACCCCTTAGAATTTGTTTCATGTTGATAACCCCATGATTTAAGAGTCGCGGCAGTTTTCAGGGCACCTTGATGGCTCCATCAGTTGACTACCAGACTGCTGGGTTCAGCAGCTCAGGTCATGGTCCCATGGTCAGGGGATTGAGCCCTGTGTGGGGCTCTGTGCTAAGCATGGAGCCTGCTTAAGCTTCTCTCTCTGTCTTTCTCTCTGTCTCTTTCTCTCCCCATCTCTGCTCATTCTCTCTTTCCAAAATACAAATTGAAAAATAAATACATAAAAGAATTGAGATAGTTTTTATTTTTACTTTTTCCAATCTGAAGGCCTTTTCTATGCCTTTTTCTGTACATGCCACACTTGTAATCAGGGGAGGTACTGGTGTGTATGTTGATTTGTACACAGAACTGGCAGATTCCTTGCTTTTATTGTCTCCTTCCTTGGATTTCTCCCAAACTTTCCCCAATCAAAATAGGATTCAGTGGGACCCTATTCTAGTTTCGGTTCAAGATGGCTGTGTAGGAAGGCCTTGAACTCAACTCCTCCAAGGTGAAAGAAGATTTCATCTACCTCCATATTGACCTGAAACTTTCCAATTGATTAACTTTTTCTTTCCAGCTTCTCTCCTTCTTTATGATTCTTTGTTTTTGAGACAGAGGGAGACAGAGCACAAGTGGGGGACGGGCAGGGATAGCAGGGGACATAGAATCTGAAACAGGCTCCAGGCTCTGAGCTGTCAGCACAGAGCCCAATGTGGGGCATGAACCCATGAACCATGAGATCATGACCTGAACTGAAGTAGGATGCTTAATCGGCCGAGCCACCCAGGCGCCCCCTCCCCACCCTCAGCTTATCTCTTAATTCAGGATCCTGAAAGCAAAGTATCACCTGATGGGAACTGAATCTACCGCTCTAGCAATAAGGACTGCCTGAGCCAATAAGTCTCCACCCTCAAGCCCAAGACAATGACCAGCCTGACCTTAGTGACCACCTGTGTATACCTACCTCATTTTGTCCCACATTTTCCTTTCATAAACCTGGAAGTATTTTCAGCACTTTAGAGAGAGTCTTTGATGTGAGTCTGCTGCATTTCTGGTGTCGGCCTCTGAATACATTTCCCATTTGTTTCACCTCCACTAGTTCCTTTGAATTGCGATCTTGTCAGTAATGGGTAGCCAAACCTCACTTTTTTTGGGTCCCTTGGAGATAGGTGCTCTTGTGCCTGAACTCCCTGACTACGTTTCTGGTGAACCAGCCAGAAGGTGTACTTCCAATTTGTCCAGCTCCCTGGGGATTGCACCCATTGATATAACAATTCCTCCTGAGGAGCTGAGGACTGAATGCACAGATTGTGCCTAACAAAACATAGAAAATTGAAAGACAACAGCAAGACAGAGAGACAGTAACAAAGGAAACACTCACCCCTAACGTTGCAAAGGGCAGTTGGGGAAGGACCAGGAACAGACTCCTCTGTCTTTGGGCAGAAAAAAGAAAGAAAAAAAAACACTGCAGTTTGAAAAGAGCAACTGTCATATAAAAGAGAGCATTAGAACTCTGTCAACGACAGAGGAGCCACAGGAGTTCTCTCTGGGTCATAGAGATGGAAGAATGGCAGGGTTACATTTTACATCCACATTTTTAAATGTTTACTTATTTTTGAGAAGCAGAGAATACAAGCAGAGCAGGGGCAGAAAGAGGGGGAAAGAAGATTCGGGAAAGGCTCTACACTGACAGCATCAAGCCCAATGTGGTTCTCAAATTCATGAACTGTGAAATCATGACCTGAGCTGAAGTCAGACACTCCATCCACTGAGCCACCCAGCTGCCCCACATTCTCCTTCCACTTTAAAAGCATAGACCAGAGCAGCGTCCAGTTGTTGTAGCTGGCCTGGTGCCTCAGTAAGTTCCAGGCCCACAATACACACCAGCCCCAATTGCACTGGACACACACACACCCATGGCATGCTTTCCCCCCTTAAACAATGCACTTTAAAGAGGAACTAGCATATAAAATGAGCCATTCCTGGACTGTAACCCACCTCAACTCCCACAGCCCCTTCAGGGCACCCTCTCAGTGGAAAATCCTGGTACACCCTAGTTTATATTCACTTCAGCTTCAACTATATTGGCAAGGTATCCTCTGCATATACAGCCCCAGGTGCCTTCAGCTTGTACCCACTTTAGCTTCACCTATCATGCCCAGGAACCATCTGCATAGAGAGATCAAGGACAACCTGTCCCCCAGACTGCTTATGTTCTAGCCACCCTGTACTGGGAACATATACACAGCACCCCAGCATGCCTCAACTTGCAATCATTTCAGCTTCAGCTGTCCTGCCAGGGTACCCTCAACACACAGAATCCTGGGACACCCCAGTCTGCCTTCACTTCAGCTTTAAGTATCCTGACAGGGCGCCTGTTATGTAGAAAGCCCCAGGATCCCCAGTCCATGCAAGCCACGGCTTCAGCCAGCCAGCCAATGTCACCAACTAGCACACAGAGTCTACCCAGGGGGACAATCATATATAAGACAATTCCTTCAAGTGTAGGAGCAGTAGCTGCTCTGCATCATCTATAGAGACAAATGCAGAAAGGTAAGCAAAAGGAGAGACAGGGAAATATGCTCCAAAAGAAAGAACAATAAAAAACCCAGAAAAGAGCTGAAATGCAGGTAAGCATTGTGCCTCAATTAAATAAAGAATATAAATTAATGATGGTCAAGATGCTCGCCGGGCTGCAGAGAAAAGGAAGAACTAAGTGAGACCCTTAATTAAGAGATAGCAAACACACACAAAATCAGAGTTCAAGAATATAATAGCTGGGAATAAAAACACTAGAGGGAATCAACAGTAGAAGATGGCATGCGGAAGGACATATCAGTGATATGGAAGAGAGATTAAGGGAAAGCACCCAAAACAAACAGCAGAAAGATTTTTTTTTTTTTATTAAGTATAGGTTAAGGGATACTTTGGAAATATCAAGTGAGCGAAAATCCACATAATAGGGATTCCACCAGAAGGAAAAAAAGGACCAAAATTATTCGAAGAAAAGATAACTGAAGACTTTCCAAAACTAGAGAAGAAAACAGACATCTAGGACAAGAAGCACCGAATTCCAAACATGATGAAACCAAGGAGCCCCACACTATGACACATCAGAATTAAAACGTCAAAGTTTAAAGATTAATGAAGAATTTCAAAAGTTGTAAGAGAGAAGCAAAAGTTACCTATGATTTAAAAAACAAATCAGAACAAACAAACACCTAAAGCTGTCAGCTAATATTTCAGCAGAAAGTTGGCGTGCTGGGAAAGAGTGACATGATTTCTTCAAAGGCCTGAAAGGATAATCCCATGGCCAAGAAAACTTTACCTGAAAAGATTATCATTAAGATTTGAAAAAAAAAAAAGAGATAAAGAGTTTCTCAGACAGAAGATAAAGAAGTTTATCACCACTAATCAGCAATGCAACAAATGTTAATGGGGGAAAATCATAATTAGATATTACAGAATTATGAATAAAAAGATGTAAAATATGATACCATACACATAAAATTTGGAGGAGGGACTTAAAAAAGTTACTCTTTGTATTTTATTTTACAAAAAAAATATATGTTTTATTTCATGTTTGAGAGAGAGAGACAGAGTGTTAACAGGGAGGGACAGAGAGAAGGGGAGGCACAGAATCTGAAGCAGGCTCCAGGCTCTGAGCTGTCAGCACAAAGTCCAACGTGCGGTTCAAACTCACGTATTGTGAGATCATGACCTGAGCTCCAAATCGCACACTTAACTGACTGAGCCACTCACTTGCCCCAAAGGTTAGTCTTTTTAAATTTCTCAAATGTGTTTATATTTAAGTGACCGCCAAATTAACATAGACTGCCTTTTCCTTGGGATGTTATATGTAAGCCTTGTGATAACAAACTCAAAACACAAAATACATGAAAAATAAAGAAAAAGAAAGCCACGTAAAGCACAACACAAATCCATCTATGAGAAAGAAAGAGAGTAAGGAAAAAAAGAAACAGAGACCTACAAAAGCAACCGGAAAACAAATAACAAAATTACAATTAGTACATAACGGTCAACAATTACTTTAAAAATAAATGGCTGAAGTGCTCCAGTCCAAATACATAGGGTAACAGGATGGACAAAAAACAACCCTCATCCGTATGCTGCCTAGCACAGACTCACTTCAGACCTAGACACATACAGACTGAAAGTGAAGGGATGGAGATACATTTCCCGTGCAAATGAAAGCAAACAACAACAAGGACAACAAAAACAACATCAAACAACAACACCACCTCAGAACCAGGTAGCAACACCTATATCAAACCAAATAGACTTTAAAATCCTCAATAAAATATTAGCAAACTCCTCTCAACAACACACTAAAATGATTAAGTGGCTTTTATTCCAGGGAAACAAAGATGGCTCATCCAATCAATCAACATAATATCCCACCTCAACAAAACGAAGGGTAAAAATCATATGTTTATACCAATAAATGCAGAAAAAGCATATGACAAAATTTAACAGGTATTCATGGTAAAAGTTCTCAACAAAGTCAGGGGGGCGGACATGCCTCAACACATAAAGATATTATTTTATATATTGTTTATATTAAGTTCACACCTAACATCTCAATGGTGAAAAAATGAGAGCTTTCCCCCTAAGATCAAGAACAAGATAAATATGTCTACTTTTGCCACTCTTGTTTAATATAACACTAGAAGTCCTAGCCACAGGAATCAGATAAGAAAAAAGAAGTTAAAGTCATCTACCTTTGTAAAGAAGCTGAACTGTCACTATCTACAGATGACATAAGAATATGCTAGAAAACCCTAAAACTTTCCCCCAAAACTACGAGAAGTAATAAACGAATTCAGTAAAGTTGCAGATACGGAATTGATACACAGAAATTGGTAGGGTTTCTATATAATAATAATGAAGTCACAGAAAGAGCAATTAAGAAAACAACACCGTTCCTAATCGCACCAAAAAAAGAGAGAGTAAAATAGCTAGGACTAAACTTATCCAAAGAAGTGAAAGACCTGTAGTGTGAAAACCATAAGTCAATGATGAAATTGAAGATGACACAAACAAAGGGAAAGCTATCCCATGATCATGGATTGGAAGAATCAATATCATTAAAATGTCCATATTACTCATAACTATCATAACATCATAACAGAGGAGACAAGAATAAACAATGGGGGAAAGACAGTCTCTTCAACAAATGGTATTGGGAAACCAGGAGATCTACATGCAGGTAGCTAGGACCTAACCCTAACGCTGGCCTGGGCTCTGGCCCTAAAGGGACCTAGCATGGACGTCTGAGAGAAATAACGGATTGGGGCCAATTACCATTGGGGGAAATCCTGTGTGGAAGTCACACTCTCTCCATGACATTTCCATGGCCATGATGGAGATGGAGGAGGAGATCCTGAGACAGTTTCAGTCTGGCCCACCCATATGTTTGGCTCCGCTCTTCCAACGCTACCCCTGACCCATAACCGCACATGGGCCCTCATTTCAGTCCTGCAGGGAAATCACATCACTGTGGGTTGTTGGAGCAAAGGCACTTCCGGAGAACCAACCCTAACCCTACCCACTGCTCTGCCTCTAAGCGGGATCACCTTCTGAGGCTGCGAAAAGAAGCGGTGGGGCATGGATTCCTCCTTTTTCTACCCTGTGTTCTCTTCAGGACCTCAGGACATTGAATGCTGCCCACACTCACTGGCGACGATAGTCTGCTTTACTGAGTCCACCAAATCAAACGCTAGTCTCACCCAGAAACACTCTACAAATATCCAGAGAAAAAATGTTTAGTCTGGGGCACCCCACGGCCAACTCAAGTAGACACGTAATAATAACCATCACACGGTCATTCCTGTTTTGCTTCCCTTCCCTCATTCACCTCCTATTGCTAACTTTCAAGTTCTGAAGTCGTTGCTTTTTATATTCTGACCAGTGTATAGCGTTAAGAGAAATTTGAGGAAACTTGTCTTATGCAGGGACTAGTGTTTCAGTTAATGTGAAAATGTTTCCGGTCAGGTAAGGGAAAAAGATCTTAGCTAGGGCACCAACATACTCCATGGTACTTTATCAGGGTTGGCCCTCAGCTTTCCAAACCCTTAACATGCTAATGGGAAGGCAGTGTAACATGGGTGAGAGCATGCATGTTGGCATAGGAGCAGAGCTGGTGCCCATCCCAGCCACACCACTTGTGTTTGTGTTATCTTGGACCAATTACTTAACATATCTGAAAGTCAGCTGCCTAATTTATAAAATGGAAATAATAACAAAGCGTCAAAAAGTTTAAATGACAGTATTGGCAAGCTTCTTAATCCAACACCCGACAACACGGAACAAGTGCTCCACCGATGATAGCCATCATTATCCTCATTTGAACAGCTAAGACAGGCTAATATTCTGTGTGGGGTCAGATACCTACGGGTGGATCTCAGGTCTTCTGACACTGATTCTTTAATTTGGAGGGAGCCCAGGGCCAGGATGGCTGAATGAGTACAAGGAGGTACACCAGTAAGCCAGTCCTCTATCCACCTCTTATTTGATAGTCCAGTTGTATATTCATCTCTTTCCTTCCACTAAAAGAAATGCAAATCCCTCCCTCTAGAAGAAATAATACACAGATGCTTGCATGTAATATTAAGTGTTAGGCTCTGTAAAACTGGCACATGCATCATCTCATTTAATCTCACAATGGCCCTTCATATGGGAGTCCTTATTCCAATTTCCAGGTGAGGAAATTGAGACCTAGGAAAGTCAAGTGCCTTCCCCATAACTTGTTTATGACTGTGTTAGACAACGACCCTGGACTCTACTCCATGTCCAATGTGTCTTCTTCTGTGCCACAGTTTGTTCTCTTCCAAGGCGAACACTGCTAAAGAATCATTTGAGCAAAGCAGTAAAAAAAAAAAAAAAAAAAAAAAAAATCATTTAAGACGTCTAGTTTTCACCCAAGCACTGCTTTCTGGGTGAATTTGGTGTGTTTTCTCTCTGAGAAACAAAGGTGAGAAATTCCAAACCTCGGCCTTTGTTACGGAGTTATGAAGACCAGTAGAAATTAGTAAAGCTCACTGGCAGATTAAGGTTTCCAAGTTGAAGACATTAGTTTGAATTCTCATATTGTGGGTGTTAAAGTGGAAGCTGGGATTTCACATGGCTTTGACAATCGCCATCAATTCCTTTCTTCAAGATTTGACCGCATATTCTCACTCTTTCCTTTTTTTTTCTTTTTTAACTATACTTGCAATCTGCCAGCTCATCCCTAGTTTCTCCCTATGTCTAGCAATGGCCATTCTCCATATGTCCACATTAAATCTATCATCAAAGAAGAATAAAAAGATAAAAGAACAAAGCCAGAGAAGTAAGACTCAATACTAAAATGTAAATTGGTGTTAACACTTCTACTTCCAGTCAAATGCAATAACAAAAACTAGATTTATACTCCTTATGGAAGCAGCTAAAAGCATAGACAAAATATATAAGAAGCTGTTCTCAAAACATCAGACATCAGGCAGTGAAGAGCAGTGATCCCTGATATTGGGAAATAAATGAAATGGTTCCTACAGTGTCCTAGCTTATTGACTAGGCAGGGATTTGAGTCTGTGGTTTAGAGAGGAGGAAGCTGGCATAGCCCAACATTTTCCCTGAATTGTGGAGGGGGTAGTCACTGATTCAGGAATACTGTTATATTTCACAGAGCAGAGTACCAAAGAAGAGAAAGTTGTTCACAGAGAGAACTCCAGAGATCAACAGATTGCCTGCCTTGAGTATTCAATTGGATATGGATAAACTCTTGTGTATGAGGAAACTGAGACCAGGGGAAGGAACAATACCCACTGCCATACAGGGTCAGGAATAATGCCTGACAGTCAGTGTGGAAGACCTCACAATTTACATGCCATTTGGAAAATACTTCATTTTTGTGTCAGTACTGGACAAAAATTATCCCTAAACTAAGTGCTGCCTGTGCCTTGCCCAAAGTATATTTAAAGAAAGACCTGAAAGGATCAAGCTATTTGTAAGTAACTAAACTATGTCCCAAAACAAAAACCAAGAATGTTTTTAGGCATCTAGAAGTATCCAGCCTCTGACAGGCTAAAACTGACCATGTTTGGCAACCCATAAAAATTATCAGGCATGCAAAGAAGCAGGAAACTAAGACACGTAAGGAAGGGGAACTCAACTGACACTGACCCAGAAATTACACAAATGATATAATTCATACATAAGAACATTCAAATAGTTATTATAACTATTATCAGTATATCCAAGAAATTATAGGGCAGAATGAGCATGTTAAATAGAGACATGCAAGTGAATGTAAGACCTAAACCAAACTTCTCATGACAAAAGCAATGACTAAAATAAGAAATCTGGTCTATGATTACTGAATGGAATTAAAGGCATATAGACAGTGAAGGAAAAAAAAAAGTTTGATGAACCTAAAGACATAGCAATGGAAATCATCTGAAATGAAACACACAGAGAAAATGTGACTGCAAATCATCCAATATACATGTAATTGTATCTCCAAGGAACACAGACAAGAAAACTAATTTCAGTAAATAATGAAACTAATTTGAATTTATAGTTGTTAAGGTTGATGCAAACTAAAAATATATAGTTCCAATAAATTCAATGAACCTCAAGGACAGGAAATAGGAGGACAACTACACCAAGGCACCCCACAATCAAATTGCTTTAATCCAGAGAAAGGGAGGAAAAAGATTTCTCATCAGAACCAATGCGATCTAGAATACAGTACGATAGCTTTTTTAAAGTACCTAAAGTAGGAAACCATTATGATCTTGGATTAGGCAAACATTTCTTAGCTACACCACCAATATGACTCATTACAAGAAAAAAATATGATTGATTGGATTTTATCAACCCAAAACTTTTGCTTTTCAAAGAACAAAGAGTGTGAAATAGAAGACTGAGACTGGGAGAATATATTTACAAATCACCTATGTGAAATGGGACTTATATCTAGAACATATGGGCCATCCGCAAGATTCAATATTCTGAAGCGAAATAATCCAAAAAAAGGCAAAAGATTTGAAAAGACACATTACCAAAAAAGACATATGTACAGCAGATACACACATGCAAATGTGTTGAGCATCATGAGGGGAAATGCAAATATAAACTACAATGAGATAAATGAGATACAATGAGATCAACTACTACGTCATACCTACGAGATGTCTAAAATCAAAAGACAGGGCTCCAAAGTGTTAGCTAGGATATGAAAGAACTGGAATTCTCACATACTGCTGATGAGAATGTAAAAGTGATAAAACTACCCTGGCAAACAGTTTGACAGTATCCTAAAAAGCTGAACATGCAACCTATTCTATGATTCAGCCAAAACTACTCTCAAATATTTTCCCTAGAGAGATCAAAGTTTACGATCATACAAAACAAAACAAAACAAAAAAAAAAAAAAAAGAGAGAGAGAGAGAGATGAAAGAAAAGAAAAAAATGAATGTTTATAGAAGCTTTGTTTTTAATAGGATAAGGAGCAGCTGGTGCTTCAGTTGGTAGATTTCTTGATTTCTTGATTTCTGCTTGGGTCATCATCCCAGGGTCGTGTTATTGAGACTCACATTGAGCTCCACACTAAGCATGGAGGCTGCTTAAGATTCTTTTTCTCTTTCCCTCTGCTCTCTCTTTCTCTTTCTCTCTCCCTCCCCCTCTCCCTCTCCCTCTCTATCTCCCTCTTCCTCTCCATCTCCCTTTCCCTATCTCTCCCCCACCTCTCCTTCCACCCTCCCCTCTCCTTCTCCCCCCCCTCACTCTCTAATAAAAAGAAATAAATACGCCAAATGTGGAAATAATACAAATGTCCACTGAAATGTGAACGGATAAACAAGTAGTAACAGACTATTGGAGCACATAACACTATGGATAATATTCAAAATACCAAGTGAAAGAAGTCAACTCCCCACCCCTAAAAAATAAGGAGTATGTCTTATATAATTTTATTTGTATACTATTCTAGAAAATGCAAGATAATATGTAGGGATAATATGTAGGAAAACAGACTAGAGATTGCCTAGGAATGGGAATCGGGAAGACGTGGGGGACGGAGGGATATCTAACGGATACAAGGACATTTTTAGTGGTGACACACATATTCTTTTCCTTGTTGTTATGTATACATTGGTGTATATGTAACCAAAATTTACCAAATTATGCAATTGTATTTATTAGTATTAGTATTAATTATTAATTATTAATTAAGTAATTTATTTATTAGGGCTTTTTAAAAAAAATTTTTAACGTTTATTTATTTTTGAGACAGAGAGAGACAGAGCATGAACAGGTGAGGAGCAGAGACAGAGGGAGACACAGAATCTGAAACAGGTTCCAGGCTCTGAGCTGTCAGCACAGAGCCCGACGGGGCTCGAACCCACGGACCGTGAGATCATGACCTGAGCCGAAGTCGGACGCTTAATTGACTAAGCCACCCAGGCGCCCCATAGGGCTTTTTTTTCAGAGAGAGAGCTGAAGCATTCATAACTGGGGGAGAGAGGCAAGGGAGAAAGAGAGAATCTTAAGCAGACTCCATGCTTAGCATGGAGCTCAATAAAGGGCTTGCTGGAATCTGGGGTCATGACCTGAGCCAAAATCAAGAGTCAGATGTTCAAGTGACTGAGCCACCCAGGTGCTCCACTAATTACGTACTTTAAATATGTACAGTTTGTGTATATCAGTTAAACATTAATGAAGTTGTTAAAAAAAAAACAACACATGATTAGATATTGTGTCTTTTGACCTCTGGGGCTGCTATTTCAAACATGGTCCACCAGCATCTACTGATTCTTGGAATCCCCAGTATCTTTCATTAACTCACATAAGTTCTTCAAAATAAATGTAACTTGGGAAAAGGGGAAATACCCTGGCAGTTATCATGTGTATCAATTATAAACATCACAACACTTAGAACTATGATCCATATATGAGGTGGGTGATATAACATATGTTTCCTTTAGACAACTTGGAGCTGGTTGAGTCCCAGCACCCCATTACCCTTGTACACTTGTTAATTACTTGTTTACCAGTTAATGGTCCTCTGCCTCCTTATACTGTATAAGAAGGGACTTGGTCTGCCTTGGTCACTTCTGTGTTTATAATGTTACAAAACCAGGCTGGAACGCTGGCCGAAAAACCAAGCGGCACTCAGAGATCTTCTTTGGGTTGCAGAACTTGGTGGAACGGCGGGCTCAGAGGACCCTGTTTCTCCAAACTTCTGAGCGCTGAATGCAAGTGGAGCAGGAAATTTACAATCATCAGCTGCCATATCTGTGGGGGTTTTCCTGCACACAGAAAACAAAGGAAGAAGAATCAGGAGGAGGGGTCTCTAAGATACAGACCAGAGTTCGTTTTAGTCCCACTGGCCATCTTTCACTTCTCCAACGTTATCCTATTTTTTGCCTTTTAAAACACCTTTTTAGTAGGTATCACCTTTCAGTTTTTTAGGTTGGTACCCTCAGAAGGCTAAGATGCCTGCAGTACTTTGGCGAGCAACAGTGTTTTCAATAAAATGTACCATGGTATTCAGTATACAGGGGCCAACGGATACAAGTAAAATTAGGGAGAAGAGGGGCCCTGCCAGGGCAGGAAGCCAGGATCCCAATCTGTGAGATCTCATTTGTTCCGTTGATTGGTACTTTCCTGTTGTCAATGTTGAATTATTATTATTATTATTATTATTATTATTATTATTATTATTATTATTATTATTATTTTTAGTTCCTTAACCTTAGTTGTAAGTATTTCTGACTGTTTAAAAAGTAGCAACATTCCTCCCCCAAAAAGATGCAAGTCCCTCCATTTTCTGAAGTGAGGAGGTCGGGGGCTTGTCTATTTTGGGGGGTTACTGCCACCAGAGAGTTTATTTGGTTTTCTAAGGTTACCAGAGTTCAGCCACCCGTTCCATGTCTTCATTTAGCTCTTGAGATAGTCTATGGTACAGTCCTATGCATAAACCTATGCCCCCTTATCCAGTTCCTATTCCTGTCACAATTTCTGAGCCTATCCGAATGGCTAGCAGGACAGCCCGTTTTGCCTGAGACTTGGGGCTAAAGGTTGTTAGGAACTGATCTTCAGTGTATACAAATATCCCTGGGGTCCAGAAGATGGAATAACATTTCTGAGTCCAGTTGGCCTCTAAGCATCGATAGGTTGAATTAGAATACAGATAGAACACCCCAAGGGTGCAACCTCACTCATTTCCATCTGCAATCTGGTGTAGGTCTCCTGGGAGCTTTCCTAAACGTGTGTGTGGGAGGGGGGGGGGGAGGGTCGTCCATATAATAACTCAAAAGGGGAGAATCCAGTGCCCCAAGCGGGCATTGGGCACACAGGAGGGCCAGGCAAAGTAAATCTGGCCATAGGGGGTGAGTCTCTTGGTGGAACTTGGCCAGGGTTTCCTTGAGGGTGCAATTCATCCGCTCTACCTTTCCCTGAGCTCTGGGGGCGTTAAATAGTGTGCAGTTACCAGGTAATGTTAAGGGACTTTGTTAGGGTTTGTATAATGTCTGCTCCAAATGCAAGTCCGTTATTACTGTGTGTGGTTAAGCCCAATCTCCCATAGAAGTACTTTGGCCACCTCGTGACTTCATTCTATTCTGGTCTGCAATGCTTGGACGCATCCCAAATTGGTGCAGATTGTTCCAAGAAGGTACCTAAACCCTTTATTTGGTTGTATGTTGGTAAAGTCCACCCCTAAGTCCATCCTTTGTGAGCCAGGCAGGGGCTGTGGGGCAGAGCAAGCATTGTTTTTGGCACATGTTACACATTATTCACTGACAGCCTGACATAATGCCAGCAGCTGGCTGATATCGTAGTTCTTTTTGAAGAGGACCTCTAGAGCAGTTTTCCCTAAGAGGGTGAGTTAGTTATATTCCTTCACTAGGTGCTTTCACATAGATGATGGGACAAGACTCACCATCCGTCTTTGCTTAGTGTGCCCACTTCTGTCGAGGCCCAACTTCTTTCTTCGCTCGTGTACAGGGGTGGGGAGGCTTCCTTCTGGGGTGCAAGAGTCAAAGTGTAGGTAGGAGCTTCACCTAGGTCACCTCAGGCAGCCACTCTGGCTGTTTTGTCGGCCAGGTGATTTCCTTGATTTATGGGGGCATCTCATTTCTGAGGTCCCTTACAGTGTAGGATAGCTACTTTGTCTGGTAGCCATATGGTCTCAGGAAGCTTTAGTGTTTCTTCCTCATTTTTGATAGTTTTCTCTGAAGTGGTAAGGAGGCCTTTTTCTTTACAGATGGCCCCATGTACATGCACAGTAGCAAAGCCATACCAGGAATCGATGTAGATGTTAACTCATTTACCTTTGCTAAGGATGATGGCTCAGGTTAAGGCATACTGAGTCCAGCCCATTGTGCCGACCATCCTTCCGACAAGGCCTTGGCTTCCCGAACTTCCGTGGTTGTGATTACCGTGTACCCTGCTCTTTAGCTGCACTCCTCTAAATAGCTGCTCCCATCGCTGAACAGGGTGATCTCTGGGCTTGTTATACCCTGGTCTTGGAGGTCTGGGAAGCTGGCGAAGACTTCATCCACTACTCCAGAACAGTCATGGTCAGGTTCTCCCTCCTCTGTGGGAAGGAAAGTGGCCAGGTTTAGTGTTCTTATACTGTTTCGAGAGTGAGCCTTGGGTTCTCATAGAGAAGGCCTTGAGATTGTGTCAGCTGAGAAATGGAGAGGAAATGATATCCTTGGGTGCTTGTGAGCCACACGACCGTGTGTGGGAACTTAACATTAAAGGTTTGGCCCAGTGTGAGCTTGTCTGCATCCTTGATGAGCAGGACTGTGGCTCTGATCTCTGAGGTACAGGGGCCATCCTACAGCCACAGGATCAAGTTTTTTTTGACAGCTAGAACACTGGCCATTGCCAAGGCACCATGCTCTGAGTGAGCACTCCTTTTCGTGTATGAAGAAGTTAAAGGGCCTTTCTATGTCAGGCAAACCAAGGACTGGGGCTTGCCCCAGAGCCAACTTTATTTCTGTGAAAGCGGCCCTCACCTCCTCAGTCCATGCGAGGGTCTCCGAGTTTTGTCCTCCCAACAGGTCATAGTGGGACCTCACTATGGCTGAGCATCTGAGGATTCCCAACGCGACAGAACCCTCCGGCCCCTAAACATTCACACAAGCCTCGTTTTGTTTGGGGCTGAGGCAGTGTGGTGCCACACTTTCTTCCTTTCTGGTCCTCGTTCTCTTTTTCCTTTTGTGAGGAGGGAGCCTAAGTATTGGACCTGCTGCTGACAAATCTGTGCCTTTTTCCACGAGGCCTGGTATCCCAAGTAGGATCAGAGCTGTAGGAGGGCCTGTGTACCTTTCATACAGTCTACCTGGGTGTCACTGGAAAGGAGGAGGTCTTCTATTGGAGAAGGACATCCCCTGTGGTTTCCTTCGGAAAGTCAGCGAGATCTGAACCTAGGGCTTCCCCCAGAAGAATGGGCGAGTTGTTGTAACCTTGGGAAAGTAGTGTCCAGGTCAGCTGCCTCTGACGCTCTGTAATGGGCTCAGTCCATTCAAAGGCAAACAATGATTGACTTTGCGGAGCCAGGCAGAGGCAGAAGAAAGCATCCTTTAGGTCAAAGCACGCAACCCTTCTGGCTGACCACGGAATTTGGCTGAGGAGAGTATACTGAGGGTTCGGAATGACTGGGTGTAAGGAAACAGTCACTTTGCTAATGGCCGTCAAATCCTGTACTGGTTGGTGTCCTCCTGGCTTCTTGCCTGGCAAGAGTGAGGTATTCCAAACTGATTGGCACTCAGTTAGAATACCTCTTTCTCTGAGCTTGGTCAGGTGCTCTTGTATGCCCATTCTAGCCTCTAGTGGAATGGGGTACTGCCTTGGTGTCTGAGGTTGAGCTTCAGGGATAAGGTCAACAATGATTGGGACCTGATTCCAAGCTATTTCAGGCGGGTTTTCATCAGCCCATAGCGAGCTGATGTAAGCCTGAATTCTTAGGGGCTACCAGGTAAGGCCTGGGCACAGAACAGTCTCCATTCTTCTTCCCTTGGCAGGGGTATCGCCAAGACCAGGGTTTCCTTCTGCCTGGGGTTTCATTGGAGGCTAGTGTGTTCAGTGGGTTCAAAAGGTATCTGGGCCCCAAGTTTGGAGAGTAGATCCCGGCCAGGAGAGGAATCGGGCAGTCACGTAAGTAGAGGAACTCATGCCCGACCTTGTGACCCCCAAGTGCACCTTTTTGAGCTTGAGAGAAGGGCCGTTGCATTGCCTGTATACCAGTAGCCCCAAGTATGGTTGCCGTCTTTTGGCCTAAGGGTGCTACCAGGGAAGTAACAAAGGAGTATTCAGCCCCAGTGTCAACCATGAAAGTTATTGTTTAGCCCACCACCTCATTTCAACCATGGGTTCATGGGGGCCAAGAAACAAAGAGTCTGGTCCCCCTCAGTCCAATTCTACCCCGGCCAGATCAAGAAGGTTCTCACCTCGAGGTTCCTCCAGATATTGGCTGGGTTTTGAGGTCCCCATCTAATTCGGACATTCTTACAGTTTCCCTTACCTTTGCAGTATGCACACTGGTCCCTTGCTAAGGGGGCTATGGGCTTCCCCCCTTTTTGTAGTTGGGGTTTTCCCATCTTTGCAGCATCTGTTCTTTAGTTCTGCTGTGAGAAAGGAGGACTTCTTTTTAGTCTTCACTTCTCTTTCAGCTGCAAATTTCTGTTCGTGAAAACTGTACTGATGACCTCTAACAGCTGAGTGATATTCATCTGGCAAGCCCTCCAACTTCTGGAGCTTTCGTCGGATATCTGGGTAGCCTGTGCCACAACAGAGATATTTACCATCTGTTGACTTTCTGGTCCCTCGGGGTCAAACGGGGTGTATACATGGTACACTTCACATAATCTTTCATAGTAGTCTCCAGGAGACTCCCCAGGGTGCTGTGTGACTGATGATATTTTAGTCATGTTCATGGGATTGTTGACTCCAGCTCAGACTCCCTGAAGGAGGGCTTCCAGGTATCATCAGACGTGGCCCTGTCCTCCTTCTGTGGTGAAATCCCATGTTGGGCGTTCTTCATGCATGCGGCTTGAGCCCAGACAATAGGGTCATTGATTCCTGGAGATGTGTGATCTTCTAGGTACTGTCATGTTTCTGTCATTCTTATTTTTAATTAAACAAAGTATGGAGTAACTGTTGACAATCTTCCCAAGTCTGTGAGTAGGTCTGGAAGAGGGACTCCATCAAGTCAACCATTGCGTGTGGCTTTTCGGAGTATGGTGGAGTGTTGTGTTTCCACTTGAGGAGGTCGGTTGTAGAGAAAGGTAGATAACCCATCATGGAATGGCTGGTCTGGACTGGTCCATCCTCATTCTGTCTTTCAGGCTCTCTTGTCTCCGTTACATGCGTTTGGAGAGTTTTAGGTCTGGGTCTGGGGCGCAGTCTGGCTGCTGGCCCATGTGGGGGTGGGTTATCTGGGTCTGAGAGGGGCGGGGAGATGGGCGGCACTGACTGCAGTGGCAAGTGAACTGACTCTGGCTGTGGCTGGAGAGACAGATGCAGGAGGAGTCTCAAGCTCAGGGGGAGGGGGGAGGGAGCTTGAAGGGTTATAAGGAGGTGGAAAGGCAATATCTTCCTCCATATCTCTTTTAAATATTAGAGGAGCAGTGGGTCACTTCTTTGGCTCCCTGGTGAGCCTCCAGATAAAGTGGCTAAAACCTTTGCCTGGCTCTGTTTGCTAATGATGAATCACCTTCAAGGCAGGAAATTTGGGGCAATTTCAAGCCAGGAGTTGATGTACGGAAATGGATCAGGGTGGCCTGGGTTCCCAGTGACTATTAGCCAAACCTGCTGCACTATTTGAGCATCTAATGTCCTTTCTGGAGGCCATCCTACATTGAATATGGGCCATTCTAGTTCACAAAATTTCCTTAACTTACTGGGTGTCATTGTCACCCCATGGTAACCTGAAAACCCCTGTTAACATTCTTTCATCATGACCTCAAAAATCGTAGGCTTACTCTGTTTTCATCCCATTATTAATTTCTTTCTCATATTTGGTGTCACAAAGACAGACAAAGTTAGGGTATACCGCCAGATGAGAGGACTATTCACATACTCCTCTGGTCGCATTCCTGAGGGAAAGTTTAGGTGAAGTTTGGCTATAGTGGACTCGGCTTTGTGACTTGTAATGGGAATCTGATCTGACACCGCCCTAGACCTTATACTCTCACAATGACACAGGGGAGCCCATTCAGACTCCATAGACCTTTGGGGACCTTCAGGGTGCCCGTCCATGAAGCCACAAACTCTAACTCGACTGGCAACCCTGGCTTAGCTGCACATTCTCTCTTTCTTTCTCTCTCTCTCTCTCTCTCTCTCTCTCTCTCTCTCTCTCTCTCACACACACACACACACACACACACACACACACACACACACACGCACACGCACACCAGTGTCTATTACATTTCCTTCCACAAAATTTTCTACCTCTAGGGATTGATCATGTCCCCCTTCCGCTCTTTTGGGTATGCCTGACTTCTTCGGGGCCCTGGCCTTACCAGTTCCATGGAGCAGGACCTGCCCAAGACAGCGGAGAAGGAGGCTGCTGAAATTCAGGCAGAGCATGCACTTTCTCCCTTGGGAGCCTTTGGTTTGCCACCACTTCACCATTCTCCCAAACCAGTGGCAACAATGGGCCAGTGCAGTTGGGTTTCCTGGTCAGCAATCTAGTATGTTATGGAACCAGGCTGGAACACTGGAGGAAAAACCAAGTGGCACTCAGAGAGTTTGGTCAGAGAGTTTGAGAGGCCTGAGAAAACTGAAACTTAAAAGCTTAAGTTACGGGAAACTGAAACCTAACCAAGCCTAACTAGCTTGTTCTGCTTCTGTACAATTGCTTGGCACGCCCATGTATTCCTGATCAATCATTGTTGCTTGGCATATCCGTGTATTCCTGATCAATCATTGTGATACCCGTACCCCCGGTTGTGGTCTGACCTCAAGGCAGGAACCAATCGCATACTGCTAAGTGTCCAACTTTAAACACCAACCAATCGCAGCTCTGTAACTGTGGAAAATTCCTGATTTCCCCATGACTTTTTTGTACCTGTCTATAAAATGGGTGTAAAAACTTCTCTCGGGGCCTCTCAGCGTCACCGGCAATGAGTGCGCAGAGGTCCTGGTTCGAACCTGCAATAAATGACCCTGTTGCTTAGCTTTGACTCTGGACTGTGGTGGTTCATTTTTGGGGGTCTCTTGGACTCTGGGCGTTTCAAGTTTGGCTCACCAAAGGTCTGAGCGTGGAGTCCAGTGGGGAGGGTAATTTGTAGTCGTCAGCTTCCATATCTGTGGGGGTTTTCGCACATGCACCAAACAAAGGAAGAAGAACCCAGAGGAGAGGTCTCCAAGCTAGAGACCAGAGTCTGAGCCCCGTTGACCATCTTTGGAGTACTTTATTCACTTCTCCCACAAGAGTAGAGCTCTAAATATCACATAGTATATGCTCATTAAATCTTATTAAGTGAATGAGTTCTATTGCTTTTGTATCGGACATATAACAAGATTTTTGGCAATCTACATAGTAAGAGTCCCCAGACCATCACATTATAGGGATTTCAAGGTTTTCTAGTCTTCACACAATATTAAGGTTTTGTTACAACCACCATACGCTAACCCTACAACCTCCCATCCTGGATCATATAATGCCCCTGTCTCCTCCTCATTCACAATCTTTTGCCACTGAGTGCAGACAATTCAATAATGTAGTCTTGGTTCAGAAAGCCAAATTCCTCAGTTTTTCTCACTCATACAGAATTAAATCTGACTGTGAACGTCTGCCAGTAATGTTGCAATAGAGATGAAGAAGATCAATTCAAGTTGACTCCCTGAGCTGATCCTTATAATCTCTTTAGGGCATGAGTACAGTTAAATAGAAATGCTGCACTCAGAAATATGTCTACTGCTTATCCAAGGAACAAAAAGCAAGCATTAAAAAAGTAAGCCGTTTCCCTGCAGAGCAGCTTAATCAGGGAGAGTGAGTGGTGCAAAGTGGGTGAATTCTTCTCTAGGGCCTTAACTATTGCAGAGACACAGTTCAACCTATGGGGGTGTATAACAGAAACGTGAAACCTGAGAGCTGCCATTGTTGGGTAACAATGTTCTCTAACTGTGCCTTAGGCATTGACATGATAATCCAAGGGAGACAAGCACTAATTATAAGTGGCATAGAAGTGGACAATTTCTACATGATTCAACACCTCTAGATAATAATTAATCCTGTCTGCTCTTTGCACGTGAACATTCCGTTGTTGGTCATTTTCCCCATGACAGAAATGGTCCCCTGTGTTTCCGTGGGCTTGTAAACTTAGCCTTCCTGAATAGGGTTGGAGACATCAAAAGGGCATCTCTTGGTACCTGTTGTTTCATTTTGTTCGATAGTTATGGACCTACCCCTATAAAAGGATTCAGAATTTTCTTAGTATGTCTTAAGACTGAATTGGAAGCCCGTTTTCTGTATTCAATTCAACTTAACAAAGAGGGTATTACATGTCAGACATTGTGAAACATATAACTGAAGGAATATTACTTCCCAAAGATTGACCCTCAAAATCAGTACACCTTACTAGTGATGCCTTGTTTTTTGGAAGGTCATGAAGGTGTGAATCAAGGTAAGAATGGATTAAAATTAAATACAACCAATAAGAAAATATAAAAGGACATTTACACTTAGTAAGGATAACCAAAATTCATGAAATGTTGTTTACCTCATTTATTTATATGTATGTGTATGTGTATGCTTATACTGGGTTGTGGTTAAATATGTGTTCCTTACAGTAGGTTGGGGATAAAATATTTGAGAGACGCTGTGCTAATGCACCTTATCAGGCTGCCTGGTGCCTCTGTACCTTGGGTTCTTGATAGGGCTTAGGTTCATCCGCTTCATGTGCTTGCATGAAATTTGGAAGATATGATGGCTAATTTTATGTGTCAACTTTACTGGGCCACAGAGGTCCAGATGCTTGGTCAAACATTTTTCTGGTGTTTTGTGATGGGAAATACTTGAGTCTGTACAGTGAGTAAAACAGATTATTTTCGTAATATAAGTGCGCCTTGTCTAATCAATTGAAGGCCTGAATAGAATAAGGATGATTCTCCCATGGATACTAGGGAATAACTCTTGCCTGCCTGAATGTCTTCAAACTGGGACATTGGCCTCTTCCCCAGATTCAAACTGAAACAGCAGCTCTACCTGAGATTCAAGCCTGCCAGCCATTGGACAAGAACTATGCCATCAGATCTCGTGTGTTTCCAGCTAGCCAACTCATCCTGCAGATCTTGGGACTTGTCACCGTCCACATTTATGGGAGCCAATTTCTTATAAGAAATAAATAAATAAATAAATAAATTAATAAATAAATAAATAAATAAATAAATAAATTAATTAATTAATACATAAATATAAATATATGTTTATTTAATAAATTCATATTCATATGAATATATAAATATAAATATAAATATATAAATAAATAAAAATATATAAATATATTATATACTATAATATACATTATATATATATGAGAAAGAGAATTTTTCTCTGTTGAATCTTACTAAATCAGAAGGTGAAAACTATTATCTATTGGTTCTACAGCTGTTTTTGTTTTTTTTTTTTTTTTTTTTTTTTTACAAACAGAATGTGGTAGACATTATTCTAAAAGAAAAAAAATAGCACCCAACGTTCCATACCTTAATGCTGACAACCCATGAAAATGAAGACATACCATTTCTATAGTCGTGTTGTATTATAGAGAGAGATTTTCTGGATCAACCTAGTATCATCATGAACCCATGCTTCATACACCCATGCAAAGCAGAGAGTTTTCTCTGGCTGGCCATCCCACAATCTGAAAATAAAGACCTCAGTTGTATAACTGCAAGGAACTTAATTGTCCAAAACCCAAATAATCTCAGAAGTAGATTTTTCCAGATAAGAACCCCACCTACTGACACTTGACTCTTACCTAGTGATATCCTAGGCCCAGAACACCAGTGAGTCTGCCTGGACAGACCAGTGAGTCTGTTGGGGTTATTCTGGCAAGACAATTCTGCAGTGCTGTCTTTGCATTCTGGGAGTGCAGTGTACACCCCACTTAACTAACACTTCTCCTGATGTTTTGAACACACAATTCCTCATATTAAGTCACTGCTTGGATAGAAGGTAATTTCTGCCATATGCTACTGAAATTTGACGATTGTACTTCCACGTATCTCCTACTAGTTAAATGCAACGATACCTGTAGCTTATTTCAAACTCAAGTAAAGCAAAACACAAAACTCTAAAGAACGGACCACTCCTTACTTCTTGAAAATACCTCTTCTTTTGTTTTTGATAACATTTGACTCTCCTGGTTTCTCTTATATATTCCCTCTACTAATTTTCATTCTATTTTCCTGCCTCATTTCCATTCATCAAGCATGCATTGAGCACGTACTAGGTTGTAGTCACTGTATACAAAGAACAGAGGTCTTATCTAGAACTAATAATGGACCTTGTTACCCAGGGATTTGCCACTGTGCAAACAAATTAACTATACTGAGTTGATAACATCTGTAATAGAGGTGGATAAATGTACCCTGGAATTGCAAAGAAGAAAACACATGAGTCTCTGGGGCACCCAGGGAGTGCTTTACAAAAATGAGAGTCACTTGAAGTGAGTCTTCTAGAGAAGGCATATTTCAAATCGACAGAGTAAGGAAGGGCATTGCAGGCAGGAAAAATAAAAAATGAAAAAAAGCAAGACACGGAAGTTTGAAAATGTGACACATTAAAGGAGTAGCAAAGTTTCCTTTGGATGGATTTCTTGTGGGAATGGGAGGTTGGTAAAGAGTGAGGATTGGTGTAGAAGGTGACATATGAATTGGATCCTAGACAGTTTACAGGAGATAGTTATTGTGCCCGAATGACTTTGATGACTACCCATTGTATTCAAATAAACCTGAAGACACTTCTTGGCTTAGTTAGAAGGTTGCTCATCATCTGTTTAATTCTATAAGGTTAATCTCATCCTATATTCCTCTTCTCTACCAACCATACACTCATTTCCTCATTTATTTATTCAGTCAGAGAGGGTATGTGTGGGGTGCATATCACGAAGAATTTGAAAGTCATTATAAGGACTTTGACTTTTATTTTCAATGAGATGGAAAATCAGTTGAGTAGTCTAACCAAGTTCATATTTTAGTTTTATTTATTTATTTATTTATTTATTTATTTATTTATTTATTTATTTATTTATTTACTTACTTACTTATTTACTTATTTATGTATTTGTGTATGTATGTTTGTATGTATGTATGTATGTATGTATGTATGTATGTATGTATTTATCTATCTATCTATTTATTTATCTATCTATCTATCTATCTATCTATCTATCTATCTATCTATTTATTTATTTATTTATTTATTTAATGAGAGTGCCCACAGTGGGATAGAGAAACAGAGAGACAGAGAGACAGAGACAGAGAGAGAGAGAGAGTGAGAGAGGGAATCTCAAACAGGCTTCATGCCTAATTCATGCCTAGCACAGATCCTAATGCACGTTCTGACCCCATGAGCTCATGATTTCTGGATCATGACCTGAGCCAAAATCAACAGTCAGATGTCTAACCACCTGAGCCACCCAGGTGACCCTAATTTATATGTTAAACAAATCACTCTGACTACTGTCTGGGGAGCAGGATGGAGTGGGAAGCAAGCATACAAGCAACAACAACAACACAATAAGGAGGTTACCATAGTAATCTTGAAATAACTGTAGCTTGAATAAGGATGCAAGAAGGGCACATAGTGAGAAAATTATGATCGTGTGTATATTATAAATGTGGATCAAGTAGGATTGCTTGTGGTTTGAATATAAGGTATGAGAAAAACAGATATAAAAGATGATACCAAGTTTGTTTTTGTTTTTGTTTTTGTTTTTGTTTGTTTGTTTCTTTGGGCAGGACCACAGGTTTGTGGTAGTTTTAAGTTGTCTGTTAGAGATCATGGGTTTTAGGGGAAACATCAGGACTTGCTTTTTTTAACATTGTGAGTTTGAGATTGTTATCAGACATCCAAGCTGCATTTTTGTGAATGCAGTTAGATATAGGCCTCTGGAGTTTAAACTAAGAAGTTTCGTGTGGACTCTAGGCTGGATTACTTAGTATGAGATCGCATGAGATCAGCCAGAGAGTGAGAATGGATGAGAGAGAAGACATGCAAGGACTGAGCTCTGGGGTCTCTAACTCTTAAAGTACTGCAAGATGTGGAAAAACTAGCGAAGGAAACTAGACACAGTGGCCACTGAAGGAGTAGGCGAGACGTGAGGAGGGTCTCGAGTCCAGGAAGCCTGGTAAGGAATGTGTTTCAAGGAAGGAGGTATCAAATTGGTCAAGTGGTGATGGCAAGTCAAATAGGATGAGGTCAAATAAATGATCATCAGGGTCACATGGGGGGGTCACTTGGTTAAGTGTCTGACTCTTGGTTTTACCTCAGGTCATGATCTCATGGTTTGTGAGTCCAAGCTCCAGGTGGGGCTCCATGCTGACAGTGTGGAGTCTGCTTAGGATTCTCTCTATGCCTCCATCTGTTTCATATCCTCCTCTGCTCACTCTCCCTTTCTTTCAAAATGAATACCTACAATTTAAAAACTACTAAAATATAAATAATCACTGTGTTTTGCAAAGTGGATGTCATTGACCTGTGATGAGAACCGTTTCCGTAGCACCGGGGAAAAGCCGAATTGGAGTGGATTCAACAGAGAATTGGAGGAGAATGACTGTAGACAGGGAGGAAGGCAATTCTTTCAAGGAGCATTGTGACAAAATGTGGGAGGAAAATGAGGCAGCAGTGGGAAGGGAAGGGAGCAGGGTCAAGAGAGGGCTTTGGTTTTTCTTTCTAAAATTTGAGAAATAAAAGCATTTTTGTAATTTCCATATTGCTGATGGAAATGATGATATGGCAGAGTGGGGGAGAACTGCTGACAGAAATGTTCTTAACAGGGCGAGAGTGACTTCAGTCTAGTGTCCAAAAGATAATTGGCCCGGAGAGGAATGAACAGATCCTTCATATTAATGTTGGTGAGAGCAGAGCACAAGGGAATAGGTGTAGATGGAATGGTAGATGCGATAGGTGATTTTGCAAATTCTCTTTTCACTGACCTGGTTTTCTCAGTGCGGTAATAGGCAAAGTTATAAGACCAGAGTGAAGAAGCGTTGGGAACAGTTGGAAGTTTGCGGAGAAGGAAGTTGTGAAATAGAGGTCTAGGGGTGTGAGTAAGTAGCCTTCTGACCTCACTTTGGTCAGTGGCCATCAAGTAACTTTTGCGCTGCTTTTCTCCAATTACATTGGATGTTGCTATGCGTAGGAAGTAGATTGAACTCCCTGCGGTTCCCCACAACTTTACCTTTGCATAGGTAAGTTTGCATCTGCCTGAGAAGCCCTGTCTACCCTAATCACTCATATTTCAAATTTGCCTCAACCATTACTTACTTAATCCCACCAGGCAGAGTGAATTAGTCCCTTCTTGGAACTCTTGTGGTACCATGTGCAGTACCCTGTACTGTAATTTTTGCCATATTGTAATAATTTGCGTCCCTGTCTCCCTAGATAATTTGGCCACTCCTTGAGGGTGTCAATTTGGTCATTGCACTTCCTAGTATACAGTTTGACTTGTGGTTAGCTTTTGTTAATTGCCAATTGAATTGAATTGAATTGAGTTGAATTGAATTGAGTTGAATTGAATCGAATGTATTGAATTGAATGTACTGAATTGAATTGAATTGAATTGAATTGAATTGAATTGAATTGCATTGCATGAGAGAATTAGCAGAAGGAATTGGCAGGTAGGAAGGGCAGAGCCTAGAAAGAGTGGTGACATTTAGAAAAAGACTTGTCTGATCTGTAAGGAGGGGAACTCCTGCTCATGAGAGTGGGAAAGGTAACTGTTTACCCACCTGTAGTGGTGGAGTGAATGGAGCCGAAACCCCAAATGGACTTCTGTAAATTGCGTCAACAATTCTTACTTCTATAGTGTTTGCGTTGAGGACCAAAAGAGTTCATATATGCAGAAGGATTTTGTACATAAAAATGTGCTGCATAATGTAAGATACTCTTTCTCACAACACTCTGTGCCAAGATTAAAGAAATGTGTTGAGTTTACATATTTTACTAAAAGATAGCATGTATAACAGAGGAAGAGAAGGATGGGTTTAAAAAAATGATTATAGTTATACTCGTCTTGTTGACCTTTCTACTCTTCAAAGTCTCTTTGGAAGATATCATCCTGGTCTCTTTCAGTTACAGATGCCTCTTATTGTCTCTGAGACAATAGCCCTAATATGATCTAATTTGCTAAGCCAGGTGGTGTGGAAGACAGAGAAAACGGCCAGCTCATTCTGCAGGAAGCAGCATATAAGGAGCCCACTGATCTGACAGGCTTGTGTCACAATGCACCAGTGTGGGAATTGCCCAGGCTCAGAAAAGGTCAGTTTTTCACAACATTATACAACTCAAGAGAACTTTCTAACACAGAGGCAATGTTCACAGTTGCACAGAAATCACATGTCTGATTCTTGATGCTGACTAGAAGTCAGCCAGTTATTTTAACACAGGTTATAACTCTTACTGGTTTCACTTCACTTTCCCTTAAGGTTCAGGTTTCTTAAGGGCAGGGACCATGTCCTGGGCTTCATAACCTCTGCCCACACAGGTCTACCATGGTATTTCATGGGCGCTCCGTTATCATCTGTTATTCATTGGGTTTTTTAGTAGGTGTCAAGCAGCTTTCATGGTGACCACGTATTGGCAGATCATCAAAAGAGTGGCAATAGTGGAGCTTTCTCTACTATATGAACCACATGTTACTTATCTTAAAATTCCTGGAATATATGTATGATGTCCTGTATGAATGATTGTGAGTTTATGACACTCATATTCTACTCCTTTTTCCCAACAGTTTAAAATACGTTTATGGCAGTTTACCTTCCTTTCATTCCCTAACTTAAAATATTTTACTTCTTTGGCTTTGGACTACCTGCCTACATGCTAAAAGATGCAGCACTAGAAAACATGATTGCATTTTGATGTGTTCTTAGCAGCCTGCCTTAATTGCCAGCTCTGTTGGGTGGGTTGGGTATTACTGTTGCTTCTGGGAGGATCTTCTGAGATACAAGTATATTTCTTGGGCAAAGTAGCATGTTGAGTCCATCATCATTTGGAGTGAAACTCAGTCTACGTCCAGTAGAGTTAGTCCTATTGGTCACATGAAGGAATGAAAAACAGGCCATATTCGTTTCGATGTCATAACATTCTGGGACGTGTAGTGATGCCCATGAGAAAAAAAAAAAAAAATCAGACAGGGGACTCCATTTAAGAGACATCTCAGCAAGCAGAATCAAGATGCCAGAATGAGGAACAAAGATAAATGCTGTCTAGGTTGTAGAGGTTGGAGACATTGCTCCAGCAGAGAGAAAGTTCCTTCAGGGTTAAGGGAGAGGCTGGATAGTGATCTACAGGCCCCTTGTTACCACCTCCAGGCCATGATCTTTCTATTCCCCTGAAATTCCTGCCTTCACCTCCTTAGTCCATCTATTCAATCCCAGAGCGCCACCCTTTTTTTCATGGACATTTCTGGAATCCCTTCCTACTCTTCTTTCTTCTCATGTTGCTCCCGCCTCTGTTGTGGGCAATTTCAGAATCCTGGTAAAATTGCTCTAGCAATGTAGCTTCAGTGTTCTTTAAATTCTCTGGCTCCCACAACCTTAAGAGTCAGTTTCCTCCAGTAGCTAACTTCCGTGATGGTACTCTGAGCTCTATGATCATCCAGATGTCTCCTGCTAGAATGTCAAACTTAACGTGCCAATATCTCAGAAGATAACCTCCCCTAACCAGGTGTCTCACTACTTGACTTCACAACTTCTCTTCTTCAGCCTCATAGACTTGTGGTCCCTACTTTCTCCCTCTCATTTCCCTGTATATCATCCCTTGTGGCTCCACTTCCCTTCCTAATGCAGTGTATACACCTCAGTATGTCACTTTGTGTTGGAACCTCCTAGTCCTCTGCTGCATCGGCTTAGGTGGCCTTGAAGCTTGGATGAGTCCTCCACTCTGTCAGCCCATCCTCTGTCTCACTCAGCCCAGTGAACTGTTACAGGGACTCACAGTCACTAGGGTCACTCACTATGATTTTATGGTTGCTGATGGCAACCTACCCCCACAGCTTCTTGCCAATCTTAAGCGGTCTTCTCCCCACAGCAGCTATTCCATACCTCCATCATTTCCCTCAACCTATCTTTTTCACCTTTCCCTGGGAAATGACTCTTATTTCATAGATAGAACTTAGATTGTAGACACCTTCAAACTCTCACTCAGACCTCATAATCACACCTTTCAACACAACGTTCAACCCCCACCCCAGTATGAGAGACAAAAATGTTCCTATTCCCACTCTAGATTCATTAATTCATTCGGCAGTCACGGAGAGCCAACTGAGTCCTACGAAGCACTGTGCTATATGCTTGGGACATTAGAGATGAGGAGGTAGACCCTACTCACAAGGCGCTTACAGTCACAAGGAGCTTACAATCATGTAGGGGAGACAGATATTATGGTGTAATGATCCCAAGATGCATGGAGCATTAGGAGAGTGTGAAGGGAAAATCCATGTAACTCAGCCTTCAGGGGAAGGAGATGAAGTGTTGTAAGGGACTTTTCATGTGGTGTGCTATCTTGAACTAATCCTTAAAGAGTGAGTAGCTATTAATTAGGCAAGGTTGGAGTAGGAAGGACACAAGAGGTTCAGGCATTACACAGTAGAGAAAAATCACACTGAATATAGGGAGAGTGTATAAATAGGGTAAAAATAGGAAATTGAGTCATTCCGATTCTTGACTGGGTCCTACACTTTGTAAAGAGGTCATCTCACAAAGAACCTCAAACGATCACATTTTCCCAAAATTTCCTTCTGCACGTTTTATTCTTTATCCTAGTGTAATTCCTCTCCTTCCCTCACCAGTATGATTCAATTAGTAACTCACTTCTGTGGATACTATGGCAACCACATTTCCTCTATGCCGCACCCTTCTGTATCTTTGCTTGGCATCAGTGGAGCCTCATGATGGAGCTCGTATCTCTACTCCCCTTAGAGTGGACTTTGGAACATGCAAAAGTTATTACATCACTGCCTTCCAAGCTGTGGTTCCCCCACACTGCAGCATGATAGAAAACACCTTTCCCATCCACACCCTGCCCCCACCTTTGCATCCTTACTGGTCCTGGGCCAATTGCTCATGCCCTTAGACCCCCGCATGATCAACTATCAGCAAATTCCTTAATATGCCCTATTGTTTCATACCTAGATGTCTTTCCCATCACCATGGGTATGTTTTGATGCAGCATCTTAATTGGTACATATTTTAATGCAGGCTAAAATAACTATGAAATATCTAACCTATTCTCTTTTTTTTTTTAATTTCCCAGATAACAAGGGTAATAGATGCTCTTTTTTTTTTTCATTTTTAAAAGTCTATTATTGAAGTATAGATTACATACAATGTTATTTTAGTTTCAGGTGTGTAAAATGGCGATTTGATAATTCTATACATTATTCAGTGCTCACCATGGTAAGTGTAATCACCATTTTTCACCATATCATGTTGATATAATATCAACTATATTCCTGTGCTGTACTTTTCATCTCTGTAAGTTATGTACTTTATGACAGGAAGTTTGTAACTCTTAGTCGCCTTTCCCTATCTTACACACCCCACCCACTTCTCTTCTTGTAACCACAAGTTTGTTCTCTGTATTGAAGAATCTGTCTGTTTCTTTCTTTGTTTTGTTTTTTAGCTTCTACATAAAAGTGAAATTATATGGTATTTCCTTTTATCAGAATAATCCCACGTAGCACAATACCTTCTAGGTTCACACATGTTGTTGCAAATGGCAAGGTTTTATTCCTTTTTTTACAATTAAATTATATTCTATTCTATGGACACTACATTTCTTTATGTATTCATCTGTTGACAGGCACTGGGGCTGCTTCCATAGCTGGGCTATCATAAATTATGCTTAAATAAACACAGAGGTGCATGCGTCTTTTCAAATTGGGGTTTTCCTTTTCTTTGGGTAAATACCCAGTAGTGGAATTATTGGATGATGTAGTATTTCTGATTTAATTTCTTGAGGAACCTGCATTCTGTTCGCTAGAGTGGCTGCACCTATTTACATCCCCACCAAGAGTGCAGTGGTGTTACTTTTTCTCTTACCTTCTCACCAATACTTGTTATTTCTTGTCTTGCTGATACTAGGCATTCTGTCAGGTGTGAATTGGTGTGTCATTGTGGTTTTGATTCAGGTTTCTCTGATTAGTGATGTTGAGCATCTTAATGTGTCTGCTGATGTAGTAGACACTCTTAATTCATCCCTTTCCCCTTCCCTTTTGATTCTTTCCAGGGTGATGGTGACACCGATGACCTCTGACAGCTTAACTCACCATTTTAATCTTCTATCAACAGTCATACATTACTTCAAGTGTCCTGCTTTCCTGCTTCAAGTTACATTGTTTCTAATGCTTTACATGACGTCCCTTTCACGAGTCTTCCTAGGGCACCCCTACTCACCTTTTATTACTACCCACCGTCACTCATACTCTTAGAAAGTTGCTCTAGTTACTTATCCTGATCCAACACTCTCTTTCTATGCCACGACTCTAATCTCTATACACACTTCAATTGACACCTCTTACACTTAATTTTTTTCCTAATATTTGTTTGTTTGTTTGTTTGTTTGTTTGTTTATTTATTTATTTATTTATTTATTTATTTATTTATTTATTATTTTTGGAGGAGAGAGAGACAGATCATCAGTGGGTGAGAGTCAGAGAGACAAGGACATGCAGAATCCCAAGCAGCCTCCAGATCTGAGCTGTCAGCACAGAGTGCCACATGGATCTTGAACTCACAAGCTGTGAGATAATGGCCCAAGCTGAAGTCGGCCACTTAAGCAACTGAGCCACCCAGGTGCCCCAACACCTCTTACACTTTCATGTCTCCAACATAGGACTTAATATTTCTGAGGACCGGGACTATCCATTCATTAATTTCTAGCACCTCCTACAGTTTGGGAATAAAGTAGACACTCAATAAAAATTGATGCTCAATTGACAAATAAAGGAAGGAATGGGTCTGAAGACAAAGGGCTCAATAAAGACTTTTGTTCCTAGGAATTCAACCCAGAGTAACACTAGAGCATTTGAATTCAACTGGAGGGTCCTTTAGCCAACACGGGAGAATTTACCATATTCTAAGAGTTGTAAGCCGAGAGACTAAGATTTTTTTTGAAGAAATATTAAAGGTAATTTAATTTCCTAAGAGGCCAAGCCTTGAAACCTTAGCTATAAGAACTATAAGATGTAAGAAGATTCTGGATCATGATGAAACTCAAGTGCAGTGAGAGCCATGACAACACGGGGAACACACAGTAAGAACCACAGTAGTCCCAGGAAGTGCTGTCCTGTATGAGAAAAGAAGGTTTAGTGACCCTGTATGGAGGGAGAGGATAAAGGGTGGGCAGAGTAGAGAGGGGAGGAAGTTGGGATCCAAATTGCAATATTGAAATATCAGAGGAATGTCATTGTCATATTCATAAACTTCCCTATACGTATCCTAAGGAAAACTTTTTTCTTTAACGAGCTTTTTAAAGGTAATATACACATGGTAAAAATTCATATAGTAGCAAAAAAATGTTATTCAATGAAAGTAAATCTATGTCTTCTCTAGGCCTCCATTATCCTTCCCCAGAAGAAGACCACTTTTAACAGTTTGTAGGGTTTTTTTTCCAGAATCTCAAAGTATATAATATGCATATTATGGTATATGCCTACCTCACATGAAAAAAAAAAAAAAATATATATATATATATATATAGCTGGTACCAAGATATTATCTACAGCTCTCCCTTTTATAGATACATGATTTTTGTGATTGTTAAAAGGTATGACATGCCATTTGCCCTCTTAAAAATTAAAGTGTCTGGTCCAATGGGACATTATTTTTTAAATATACTTCATGGTATTCCTACCCTGGCTGCATTGGAGGTATTTAATCTGTCCCCGTTTATGTGTATTTAATTTGTTTCTAGTCTACGACTATAGACTATATATGCTGCAGTGAAAGTCCTTGTACATATGTTTGCCGGCCAGAGTCCACCAGAGTGTGGGTGGTGCCTCTAAAATCTTACTGGGAAAGAGTTTAATGGAGGAACTGTGAACACAGTTGCTGGCGAGATAAACGGGCTCAAAACTAAGTGGTCGTGTCCTTGGGGACTAGCAAGAGAAGAACTTCACCTCTCCCAGGCACCAAGGGACAAGGAAAGGACAAGTGGTACTAGAAGCCAATGAGCCCACAGCTGGGAGAGAAGCCACCTAACAGGAGATGTGGCCATAGACTGAGGAATAAGCCACTGCCAAAATTCCAGAGTTCACAGTACATAAAATGACTGCTTTTCTTTTGCTCTCTGGCTACCTGTTAGTATACCTGCCAACTATGGATGGAAGCCAGAGGACAAGAAAGCCTAAACGATGCAGTCCATGGAGGTCAGCTTACTGGCAGGCATAGGATGATCAAAAATATATCTGCAAGGATGAATGGAGGGTTAGCAGTCCCTGGCTTAATATTGTTTGACTTATAGTTATTGGACTTCACAAGGGTGTGAAAATGATAGCATTGTTTACAAATTGTACTTTGAAGAGCACCTGGCTGGCTCAGTGGTGTAAGCATCTGACTTTAGTTCATGTCAAGATCTCACGGTTCATGAGTTCAAGCCTGCCTCAGGCTATGCTGACAACTTGCATCCTGGGGCTGACTTGAGATTCTGTGTCTCTCTCTGTCTCTCTGCCCCTCCCCTGCTCGCACTCTTTCTGTCTCTCTTTCTCTCCAAAACTTGAATAAACATTAAACGGTTTAAAAGATAAATTGTACTTCAAATTTAAATTTTTGACCTCTCCCAGTGCTAATGAGAGGTGATACGACCCTCTCCTGTGATGCCTGGCAGAGCAGCCAGCCACAGCTCCCAGTCCACCACATGATCATGGTGGTGAACAATCTATATGCTTACAGCCATTCTGTACTCACACAACCGTTGTGTTTATGCTTTCAACACAGTATTCACTGAAATACATGAGACAGTTAAACTTTATTGTAGCATAGGCTGCGTGTTAGATGATGTCTCATAGTTTCAGCTAATGCAACTATTCTGAACACACATAATAGAGGCTACACTAAACTATGATATTCAGCACATTACGTGTGTTAAATGCATTTTTGACTTAGCATAATTTCAACTCACAATGGTTTTATCTAGAGGTGACTCCATCCCAAATCAAGGATGATTTGTAATGTAAAAATCTTGGGAAATTTCCTAGAACTGGAATTGTGGTATCAGTAGGACAGAAAGAACCTCTTCCACATCCATTCCTCCACCTCCTTCCTTTGCTGGTTATTACCAGCGCTTAGCTGTGCCTACGGGCACTCAGAATTAGGACTACATACCCCCGCTTCCCTTGCAGCCAAAGCAATATAAGAGGAAGTGTCATGTGTCAGCTTTTCTGAGAAAGTTGAGACAGCTGTGTGCCTGGTGTCCTTTATTTTTTCTTTGATGTCATTCACATGCTGCCTTGGATCCTGAACTCCAGGGCCAAACCATTTGGATGGAAAGTGAACTGAGATTCTTCCAGCAAGAGCTGGTAGGAACTAGATTTGTTTGCACTTCATAGAATATAGCTGCCCAATCAGACTTGAGCTGTATACCTCCAAATTTCACTTATTTGGGAGAGAAATCCACTTGTACCCTATTGAAATCATAGTTCTTCCTTGTTCTGTGTTGTAGGGAAAAACCTAACCCTCATGAAGGTATACAGATAACAGGTATAAATAGTTTGAATTTTTATGGGTTTTGTCAAGTTTGGTATTTTGAACTGAATTTTTAATACTGACTTTGAATTCAGCTACTCCATTCACAACACATGACTTAATCTTCTTGTGCCTCTGATTTCTCAGAGGGGTAGTAATATAAAGCACTCCAATTTGGTTGTTATGAGGAATAATTAAATTAAAATATGTGAAAGAGGTCAGTGTCTGTCCAACATGCCGAACACTCAATGAATGTTATTACTGTTATTTTTACCATTATCATGTTTAACTGTCTTCCAAACAAGACGTACCAGTTAGCCAATTACATTTCTGAAATGCCTTTTTCCTCTTCCCTTATCTATAGTGTGCATTACCAAAGTTTTTGTCCAATAGATGAGTAGTAGTATTTCATTTTTATTTACAATTGCTTTCTAAAATTGTGGTTGTACATCTTGACATTGTTTAAAAGTCATTTATGCTTGTTTTCTGGTGAACTTCCTTTTTCTTTCCTCTATTCCTTCTATTGGATTTTTGTTTTGTTTTACAGTGTGGCTTAAAAAAAAAGCAATACAAGCATTATGGGAATTTGTCTTCTGGGTTTCTATTGGTGGTGCAAATATTTCCACTAATTTTCATTTGCCTTTCTTTTCTTTTTTTTTTTTTAATTTAATGTTTATTTATTTTTTGAGAGAGAGAGAGTGCGAGCAGGAAAGGAGAAGAGAGAGAGGGAGACACAGAATCTGAAACAGCCTCCAGACTCTGAGCTGTCAGCAAAGAGCTAGATGCAGGGCTCAAACCCTCAAACCATGAGATCGTGACCTGAGTCGAATTTGGATGCTTAACCTACCAAGCCACCCAGGCACCTCACTTTGTTTTTTCTTTTTCTATTTTTCTTTGGCTTTATTTTTTCTTACAAAATTAAAAATATATATATATTCAATATAATAAACATGATCCTTCTCTACTATCATTACCTCTGAGCTTAATATCCACCCCTATTTTAGAAAGATCATTGTCATTCTGTATTATAAGAATAATTCCCCCATGTTTTCTCCTAGGACTTCATAGATTGACTTACATAAAAATATATCTTCTCCATTTGTAATAAAATATATAATAATATATATATATATTATTATAGATATATGTATATATCTTCTCCATTTATAGATATATGTAATATATCTATCTATCTATATGTATATATCTTCTACATTTATAGATATATGTAATATATCTTCTCCATTTGTAATAAAACTGGGGGAGGCAGTGAGATGAGATTTAAAGTGATTCTGCAGATGACTGTGTTGGAGCGTTGGCAAAAATGAACGCTTTGACACATAAATCTTACCTAAAAAAGTTATAGTTTCCTTTGATCCACATAATAGATACTTCTTAAACAAAGCATGTGGGAAGCCATCCTCCTTGCAGGTATAGGGTAAGCTTGCCTCCTGGGCTTTTTTTTTTTTTTTTTTTACTCTTGGGGGGAAACGCATCGGTTGTTTATAATGGAATTTTGTATTTCCAGGTTAAGGTGCTGCCAGGTACAGCCTAACTAATTTACAGTTTGTAAGACTGCCTCTCACACATCACTTCCTAGTAGTAGGCAAAATTTCTTTCTCTGCAACCAGGACCATACTGCCACTTGGTCACAGGTTAAGTAATGATGCCAAGACATTTTTATGCCTATGCTACCAATGGCCCATCTGTGGACAAGTGCAGGCAGATACTGCCTACCTTTTAAGGCCAAGGAGGGATTGAGCCCAGGGCCTTCCACTGGGCTCCACCATTGCTTCTGCTCTCTCTGGTGTTTGTCAGTTGTTATCATCACGGTTGAGAACACACGCTCTAGAGTAAAACTATCTGACTATGTACTTCCATCTTGGGCTATAGGGAAACAAATAAAGTCCCCTTACCCTTTTTGTTCTTTGCTTTCTCTTTTGTGAAACGGGCATTATCACAGTGTGGAAATTAAATAAGTAAATAAATAAATACGTAAGTGCTTAAAATTTCTTAGCAACAAACGCTCAGTAAATATTAAGAAGGCTTATCCCAATAGAGAATAGAAAAATAACTTTCTTGTTTTCTCCTAGGATTTTATAGATGCATTTTTATTAGAAAACATATAACATTGGTAACAATATTATAACATATAATAATGTGACATTATACAAATTAAGACATGTTTAAGAAAAGTACTGAAACTTCATGACTAGTATCATTGTTACTATTATTCGAACAATGCATTTGCTTTGAAAGTTTCACTTAGTTATATGCTAAATTTGCATATGCTTTGAACCTAGTTCTGGATTCTCTATGAGGATTCATTTATTGAGCTTAGCCACATTTGCTTTATAACATAATTTATCGTCTGGTAGAACTCGACTAATTCATATGCTTCCTTTTCAGAACATGTTTTCTGGATCAGCTTGAATTTTGATATTTATACAAAAACCTTAGAACCAGCTGATCTGATTTAAAAAATCCATATTTTATTGGGCTTGCAACAAATTTACATAGTAATTTAGAGATGGTTGGCATTCTTACAATAATAACTTTTCTTATTCCAACACAAGGAATGTTTACATTTAAGCTTTTTTTTATTTATTTTTTTTATTTAAAAAAAGTTTTTTTAACGTTTATTTATTTTTTGAGACAGAGAGAGACAGAGCATGAATGGGGGAGGCGCAGAGAGAGAGGGAGACACAGAATCGGAAGCAGGCTCCAGGCTCTGAGCCATCAGCCCAGAGTCTTAAGCGGGGCTTGAACTCACGGACCGCGAGATGGTGACCTGAGCTGAAGTCGGACGTTTAACCGACTGAGCCACCCAGGCGCCCCAAGCTTTTTTTTAAAATATCTCTCAGAAGAGTTTAAAGTTTTCTGAAAAGCTTATTTATATATTTCTTTCATGTTTCTTGTTAAGTTCCCTCCTTCCCTGCTTCCCTCCTTCCCTCCTTCCCTCCTTCCCTCCTTCCTTCCTTCCCTCCCTCCCTCCCTCCCTCCCTCCTTCCTTCCTTCCTTCCTTCCTTCCTTCCTTCCTTCCTTCCTTCCTTCCTCCTTCCTTCCTTCCTTCCTTCCTTCCTTCCTTCCTTCCTTCCTTCCTTCCTTCCTTCCTTCCTTCCTTCCCCCCTTCCACCTCCTTCTCCTTTTTCTTCTGTTATGGCAAATGGTGCCAATTCTCTGACTATATTTCTAATTATTTCTTGTTCGTATGGGAGAATGCTAAATTGTTTACCTTGTGAGCCTGGATCATGTAACTTCATCAGGAAGACTCATGAAAAATCTGATCTCCCTTCCTTCATCGCAGTTATGTATAATTGACATTTGTTGGAAGGAGATAAACAGAGTCAAAAGAATTTCAGTCTTAGAAGAGAAGCCCCTGAGGTGAGAGTAGCCTGAGAGAGCAATTGGAGAGGAAACAAATGTGACCCAGAGAGGAGCTCACTGAACAATGTGATTGGGATAACCCCCAAAAAGCAGGTTGATTAGGAATAGCACCAATCAGTAATTGTCAGATATGATCAAAGCTGTACAAGGGCCCCTTTAAAGTGTTAGATGTTTTCCTTAAATACAAAAACTTTTGTATTTAACCAAGAAATTATAAAGTTACCTAAGATAAAATCAGTAAAATTAAAGCATTTTTCTTTTAAACAGAAAATTCAAGGAAACCAAATTATTAAAGGAAAACATGGTAACATTATAGAGCTTTTGGTTATGAAAAAATCCTATGTACATATGCCAATAAAATAGACAATGAATGTTTTGGAGGCAATGTAAATGACTACAACTGGTTTAAGAAAAAGCAGCAAGAGAATGGAAGCGATGCGAGTCATTTCTTTGAAAAACTAGCATAACCCCATACCTCTAACACTGGAGAAAATGCGTAAGACTGGGGGACCAGCTAGCCTGGCTGAGATGTTTCTTGCCAACACTTACTTAGTTCTTACTCATACCAGGGGAGGTTCTGAACATTTCACAAGTAATTCATGTCATTGTCCTAAGGGCCCTAGGAGGGAGGGGTTACTATTAACCTCCTTTTACACATCAGCAAATTGAAGAAGTTCAGAGGTTAAGGAACTTGTCTGCTCCCAAGGTCAACACAGGTGGCATGTGATGGAACTGAGAGGTGGCATGAAATAGTGTCCTATAGTGCCAACGTACCCAAGTTTACATCCTGTCTCAGCAGTACTAGGTGTATGATCATCGGCACAGTTTTTTTTTTAATGCTTTTGTTCTTTAGTTCTCAGATATGTAAGACCAAGAGATGAATATAATAATCATATAAAGAGTTTAGAACAATATCTGAAACATAGCAAACACCCCTTATATAGAATCCTATTATTACTGCTATTATTATTAAAACAGGACAGGACAGAGAATACCTAAAAAGACATAATAACACATATGCAAACAAATGAATTTCCTGATACCTAAAATATCAGAAAATCCAGTAATTTATTTAGGTGCTCTAAAGTTTTTTTTTTTCTTTTTCTTATACATTGAATTTATTTTTAAATATTTTATGGTTTTTAAACAATATCTTATTTATTTTTGAGAGAATGCAAGCAGGGTCAGAGAGAGAGGAATAGCATATCTGAAGTGGGCGTGATGCCTACAGCAGTGACCCAATGTAGGGCTTGAACCCACGAACTGCGAGATCATGACCTGAGCCAAAGTTGGATGGTCAACCAACTGAGCCACCTAGAAGCCCCTATTTTTTTCACATATAGTGTTATATTACTTTCAGATGTACAATATACTGATTCAGCAATCCCTTACAATACCCAGTACTCATGGCAACAAGTACACTCCTTAATCCCCATCACATATTTCACTCACTACAACTGCACCCCCCCCAAAACACTGGTAACCATCAGTTTGTTATCTATAATTAAGTGTATGTTTCTTGATTTGTCTATTACTCTTTTTCCCCAACTTTTGATCATTTGTTTAGTTTCTTAAATTTCACCTATGAATGAAATCATATGGTATCTGTCTTTCTCTGACTGACTTCTTTTGCCTAGCATTATATTCTCTAGCTCCATTCATGCTGTTGCAGATGGCAAGATTTCATTATTTTACATGGCTGAGTGCTATTCCACTGTGTGTGGGTATTATACATAATATACCACATCATATAATTATGTGTGTATAATACCACATTATAATACCACATCATATATACATACTAAATCTTTTTTTTTTTTAATTTTTTTCAACGTTTTTTATTTATTTTTGGGACAGAGAGAGACAGACAGAGCATGAACGGGGGAGGGGCAGAGAGAGGGAGACACAGAATCGGAAACAGGCTCCAGGCTCTGAGCTATCAGCCCAGAGTCCGACGCGGGGCTCGAACTCACGGACCGCGAGATTGTGACCTGGCTGAAGTCAGACGCTTAACCGACTGCGCCACCCAGGCGCCCCTATACATACTAAATCTTTATCCATTCATCATTTGATGGACGCGTGGCTGTTCCTTATCTTTGCTATTTTAGATAATGCTGCCAAAATTATCAGGGTTCTTGTATCTCTTTGAATTATCGTTTCTGTATTCTTTGGGTAAATACACAGTAGTGTGATTGCTGCAGTTGTATTTTTCACGTTCTGAGGAACCTACTATGTTTTCCACACTGACTGCACCAGTTTGCATTCCTATCAACAGTGCAAAAGTTCTTCTTCCATATCCTCATCAACACCTGTTGTTCATTGTGTTGCTGAGTTTAGCTATTCCAACAAGAGTGAGGTGGTATCTCATTGTCCTTTTGACTTGCAATTTCCTGATGGTAAGTGATGATAAACATCTTTTCACGTGTCTGTTGGCCATCTGGATGTCTTCATGGAGGAGTGTCTGTTAAGGTCTTCTGCCCATTATTTAATTGGATAATTTCATTTTTCAGTATTGAGTTTTGTAAGTTCTTTATGTAGTGGATACTAATCCATTACTGGATATGTCATTTGCAAATATCTTCTCGCGTTCTGTAGGTTGCCGTTCATTTTTGTGTATTTTTTCCTTAGCTGTGCAGAAGGTTTTTATTTGGATGCAATCCCAATAGTTTATTTTTGCTTTTGTTTCCCTTGTCTCAGGAGATATACCTAGAAAACGTTTCTTTGGCTAATGTCAAACAATTACTGCCTGTGTTCTCTTCTAGGATTTTTATGGTATCAGGTTCAGCATTTATATCTCTAATCCATTTTGGATTTATTTTCATGTGTTTTGTAAGAAAGTGGTCCAGTTTCGTTCTTTTCCATATTTCTGTCCAGGTTTCCAACACCATTTGCTGAAGAGAATACATTTTTCGCATTTTATATGCTTTCTTGCTCTGTCAAAGATTAATAGACCAGATAGTTGTGGGTTTATTTCTAGGTATTCTATTCTGTTCCATTGGTCTACGTTCCAATTTGTGCCAGTACCATGCAGTTTTGATAACTACAGCTTTGTAGTATAACTTGATATCTTGAGTTTGTGATGCCTCCGGTGTTTGTTTGTCTGTCTGTCTGTCTGTCTGTTTAAGATTTCTTTGCTCTTCAGGTTCTTTGGTGGTCCCATATAAAGTTTAGGGCTGCTTGTTCTAGTTCTGTGAGAAATACCGTTGGTGTTTTCATTGGGGTTACATTAAATATGTAGATCGCTTTGGTAACATAGACATTTTAACATTATTTGCCCTTTAAATCCATGAGCATGGAATTATCCATTTCTTTGTGTTGACTTCAGCTTCTTTCAACCTTATTTAATAGGTTTCAGAGTATGGGTTATTCACCTCTTTGTATAAGTTTACCCCTAGATATCTTATTTTTTTTGGTCCAATTATAAATGGGATTGTTTTCTTAATTTGTCTTTCTGCGGCTTCATTATTAGTGTATAGAAATGCAACAGATTTCTTTATGTTGATTGTATCCTATGACTTTACTGAATTCGTTCTTCAGTTCTCACAGTTTTGTCCGTGGAATCTTTCAGGTTTTCTACACTAGAGTATCATGTCCTCTATGAATCGAGAAGATTTTTCTTCTTCTTTATTGATTCCATCGCCTTTTACTTCTTTTTACTGTCTAATTGCTGTGGCTAGGAGTTCTAGTACTGTGCTGAATAAAAAAGTGGTGGGAGTGGATATCCTTGTCTTGTTCCTAAGCTTATGGGAAAAGCTTTCAGGTTTTCCCCATTAAAAGAGATTTTAGCTATGAATTTTTCATAGACGGCCTTTATTATGTTGAGGTATTTTTCCTCTAAACCTAATTTGCAGAGGGTGTTTATCATGAATGGATGTTGTACTTCTTCAAATGCTTTTCCTGCAGCTATTGAAATGATAATGTGGTTCTTCTCCTTTATCTTATTGGTGCACTGTAACATGTTAATTGATGTATATAGGATTTTTTCATAACAAAAAGCTCTATAATGTTACCATGTTTTACTTTAATAATTTGGTTTCCTTGAATTTTCTGTTTAAAAGAAAAATGCTTTAATTTTACTGATTTTATCTTGGGTAACTTTTTAATTTCTTGGTTAAATACAAAAGTTTTTGTATTTAAGGAAAACATCTAACTCTTTAAAGTGGCTCTTGTACAGCTTTGATCATATCTGACAATTACTAATTGGTGCTATTCCTAATCAACCTGCTTTTTGGGGGTTATCCCAATCACATTGTTCAGTGAGCTCCTCTCTGGGTCACATTTGTTTCCTCTCCAATTGCTCTCTCAGGCTACTCTCACCTCAGGGGCTTCTCTTCTAAGACTGAAATTCTTTTGACTCTGTTTATCTCCTTCCAACAAATGTCAATTATACATAACTGCGATGAAGGAAGGGAGATCAGATTTTTCATGAGTCTTCCTGATGAAGTTACATGATCCAGGCTCACAAGGTAAACAATTTAGCATTCTCCCATACGAACAAGAAATAATTAGAAATATAGTCAGAGAATTGGCACCATTTGCCATAACAGAAGAAAAAGGAGAAGGAGGTGGAAGGGGGGAAGGAAGGAAGGAAGGAAGGAAGGAAGGAAGGAAGGAAGGAAGGAAGGAAGGAAGGAAGGAAGGAAGGAAGGAAGGAGGAAGGAAGGAAGGAAGGAAGGAAGGAAGGAAGGAAGGAAGGAGGGAGGGAGGGAGGGAGGGAGGGAAGGAAGGAAGGAGGGAAGGAGGGAAGGAGGGAAGGAGGGAAGCAGGGAAGGAGGGAACTTAACAAGAAACATGAAAGAAATATATAAATAAGCTTTTCAGAAAACTTTAAACTCTTCTGAGAGATATTTTAAAAAAAAGCTTGGGGCGCCTGGGTGGCTCAGTCGGTTAAACGTCCGACTTCAGCTCAGGTCACCATCTCGCGGTCCGTGAGTTCAAGCCCCGCTTAAGACTCTGGGCTGATGGCTCAGAGCCTGGAGCCTGCTTCCGATTCTGTGTCTCCCTCTCTCTCTGCGCCTCCCCCATTCATGCTCTGTCTCTCTCTGTCTCAAAAAATAAATAAACGTTAAAAAAACTTTTTTTAAATAAAAAAAATAAATAAAAAAAAGCTTAAATGTAAACATTCCTTGTGTTGGAATAAGAAAAGTTATTATTGTAAGAATGCCAACCATCTCTAAATTACTATGTAAATTTGTTGCAAGCCCAATAAAATATGGATTTTTTAAATCAGATCAGCTGGTTCTAAGGTTTTTGTATAAATATCAAAATTCAAGCTGATCCAGAAAACATGTTCTGAAAAGGAAGCATATGAATTAGTCGAGTTCTACCAGACGATAAATTATGTTATAAAGCAAATGTGGCTAAGCTCAATAAATGAATCCTCATAGAGAATCCAGAACTAGGTTCAAAGCATATGCAAATTTAGCATATAACTAAGTGAAACTTTCAAAGCAAATGCATTGTTCGAATAATAGTAACAATGATACTAGTCATGAAGTTTCAGTACTTTTCTTAAACATGTCTTAATTTGTATAATGTCACATTATTATATGTTATAATATTGTTACCAATGTTATATGTTTTCTAATAAAAATGCATCTATAAAATCCTAGGAGAAAACAAGAAAGTTATTTTTCTATTCTCTATTGGGATAAGCCTTCTTAATATTTACTGAGCGTTTGTTGCTAAGAAATTTTAAGCACTTACGTATTTATTTATTTACTTATTTAATTTCCACACTGTGATAATGCCCGTTTCACAAAAGAGAAAGCAAAGAACAAAAAGGGTAAGGGGACTTTATTTGTTTCCCTATAGCCCAAGATGGAAGTACATAGTCAGATAGTTTTACTCTAGAGCGTGTGTTCTCAACCGTGATGATAACAACTGACAAACACCAGAGAGAGCAGAAGCAATGGTGGAGCCCAGTGGAAGGCCCTGGGCTCAATCCCTCCTTGGCCTTAAAAGGTAGGCAGTATCTGCCTGCACTTGTCCACAGATGGGCCATTGGTAGCATAGGCATAAAAATGTCTTGGCATCATTACTTAACCTGTGACCAAGTGGCAGTATGGTCCTGGTTGCAGAGAAAGAAATTTTGCCTACTACTAGGAAGTGATGTGTGAGAGGCAGTCTTACAAACTGTAAATTAGTTAGGCTGTACCTGGCAGCACCTTAACCTGGAAATACAAAATTCCATTATAAACAACCGATGCGTTTCCCCCCAAGAGTAAAAAAAAAAAAAAAAAAAAGCCCAGGAGGCAAGCTTACCCTATACCTGCAAGGAGGATGGCTTCCCACATGCTTTGTTTAAGAAGTATCTATTATGTGGATCAAAGGAAACTATAACTTTTTTAGGTAAGATTTATGTGTCAAAGCGTTCATTTTTGCCAACGCTCCAACACAGTCATCTGCAGAATCACTTTAAATCTCATCTCACTGCCTCCCCCAGTTTTATTACAAATGGAGAAGATATATTACATATATCTATAAATGTAGAAGATATATACATATAGATAGATAGATATATTACATATATCTATAAATGGAGAAGATATATACATATATCTATAATAATATATATATATATTATTATATATTTTATTACAAATGGAGAAGATATATTTTTATGTAAGTCAATCTATGAAGTCCTAGGAGAAAACATGGGGGAATTATTCTTATAATACAGAATGACAATGATCTTTCTAAAATAGGGGTGGATATTAAGCTCAGAGGTAATGATAGTAGAGAAGGATCATGTTTATTATATTGAATATATATATATTTTTAATTTTGTAAGAAAAAATAAAGCCAAAGAAAAATAGAAAAAGAAAAAACAAAGTGAGGTGCCTGGGTGGCTTGGTAGGTTAAGCATCCAAATTCGACTCAGGTCACGATCTCATGGTTTGAGGGTTTGAGCCCTGCATCTAGCTCTTTGCTGACAGCTCAGAGTCTGGAGGCTGTTTCAGATTCTGTGTCTCCCTCTCTCTCTTCTCCTTTCCTGCTCGCACTCTCTCTCTCTCAAAAAATAAATAAACATTAAATTAAAAAAAAAAAAAGAAAAGAAAGGCAAATGAAAATTAGTGGAAATATTTGCACCACCAATAGAAACCCAGAAGACAAATTCCCATAATGCTTGTATTGCTTTTTTTTTAAGCCACACTGTAAAACAAAACAAAAATCCAATAGAAGGAATAGAGGAAAGAAAAAGGAAGTTCACCAGAAAACAAGCATAAATGACTTTTAAACAATGTCAAGATGTACAACCACAATTTTAGAAAGCAATTGTAAATAAAAATGAAATACTACTACTCATCTATTGGACAAAAACTTTGGTAATGCACACTATAGATAAGGGAAGAGGAAAAAGGCATTTCAGAAATGTAATTGGCTAACTGGTACGTCTTGTTTGGAAGACAGTTAAACATGATAATGGTAAAAATAACAGTAATAACATTCATTGAGTGTTCGGCATGTTGGACAGACACTGACCTCTTTCACATATTTTAATTTAATTATTCCTCATAACAACCAAATTGGAGTGCTTTATATTACTACCCCTCTGAGAAATCAGAGGCACAAGAAGATTAAGTCATGTGTTGTGAATGGAGTAGCTGAATTCAAAGTCAGTATTAAAAATTCAGTTCAAAATACCAAACTTGACAAAACCCATAAAAATTCAAACTATTTATACCTGTTATCTGTATACCTTCATGAGGGTTAGGTTTTTCCCTACAACACAGAACAAGGAAGAACTATGATTTCAATAGGGTACAAGTGGATTTCTCTCCCAAATAAGTGAAATTTGGAGGTATACAGCTCAAGTCTGATTGGGCAGCTATATTCTATGAAGTGCAAACAAATCTAGTTCCTACCAGCTCTTGCTGGAAGAATCTCAGTTCACTTTCCATCCAAATGGTTTGGCCCTGGAGTTCAGGATCCAAGGCAGCATGTGAATGACATCAAAGAAAAAATAAAGGACACCAGGCACACAGCTGTCTCAACTTTCTCAGAAAAGCTGACACATGACACTTCCTCTTATATTGCTTTGGCTGCAAGGGAAGCGGGGGTATGTAGTCCTAATTCTGAGTGCCCGTAGGCACAGCTAAGCGCTGGTAATAACCAGCAAAGGAAGGAGGTGGAGGAATGGATGTGGAAGAGGTTCTTTCTGTCCTACTGATACCACAATTCCAGTTCTAGGAAATTTCCCAAGATTTTTACATTACAAATCATCCTTGATTTGGGATGGAGTCACCTCTAGATAAAACCATTGTGAGTTGAAATTATGCTAAGTCAAAAATGCATTTAACACACGTAATGTGCTGAATATCATAGTTTAGTGTAGCCTCTATTATGTGTGTTCAGAATAGTTGCATTAGCTGAAACTATGAGACATCATCTAACACGCAGCCTATGCTACAATAAAGTTTAACTGTCTCATGTATTTCAGTGAATACTGTGTTGAAAGCATAAACACAACGGTTGTGTGAGTACAGAATGGCTGTAAGCATATAGATTGTTCACCACCATGATCATGTGGTGGACTGGGAGCTGTGGCTGGCTGCTCTGCCAGGCATCACAGGAGAGGGTCGTATCACCTCTCATTAGCACTGGGAGAGGTCAAAAATTTAAATTTGAAGTACAATTTATCTTTTAAACCGTTTAATGTTTATTCAAGTTTTGGAGAGAAAGAGAGACAGAAAGAGTGCGAGCAGGGGAGGGGCAGAGAGACAGAGAGAGACACAGAATCTCAAGTCAGCCCCAGGATGCAAGTTGTCAGCATAGCCTGAGGCAGGCTTGAACTCATGAACCGTGAGATCTTGACATGAACTAAAGTCAGATGCTTACACCACTGAGCCAGCCAGGTGCTCTTCAAAGTACAATTTGTAAACAATGCTATCATTTTCACACCCTTGTGAAGTCCAATAACTATAAGTCAAACAATATTAAGCCAGGGACTGCTAACCCTCCATTCATCCTTGCAGATATATTTTTGATCATCCTATGCCTGCCAGTAAGCTGACCTCCATGGACTGCATCGTTTAGGCTTTCTTGTCCTCTGGCTTCCATCCATAGTTGGCAGGTATACTAACAGGTAGCCAGAGAGCAAAAGAAAAGCAGTCATTTTATGTACTGTGAACTCTGGAATTTTGGCAGTGGCTTATTCCTCAGTCTATGGCCACATCTCCTGTTAGGTGGCTTCTCTCCCAGCTGTGGGCTCATTGGCTTCTAGTACCACTTGTCCTTTCCTTGTCCCTTGGTGCCTGGGAGAGGTGAAGTTCTTCTCTTGCTAGTCCCCAAGGACACGACCACTTAGTTTTGAGCCCGTTTATCTCGCCAGCAACTGTGTTCACAGTTCCTCCATTAAACTCTTTCCCAGTAAGATTTTAGAGGCACCACCCACACTCTGGTGGACTCTGGCCGGCAAACATATGTACAAGGACTTTCACTGCAGCATATATAGTCTATAGTCGTAGACTAGAAACAAATTAAATACACATAAACGGGGACAGATTAAATACCTCCAATGCAGCCAGGGTAGGAATACCATGAAGTATATTTAAAAAATAATGTCCCATTGGACCAGACACTTTAATTTTTAAGAGGGCAAATGGCATGTCATACCTTTTAACAATCACAAAAATCATGTATCTATAAAAGGGAGAGCTGTAGATAATATCTTGGTACCAGCTATATATATATATATATATTTTTTTTTTTTTTTTTCATGTGAGGTAGGCATATACCATAATATGCATATTATATACTTTGAGATTCTGGAAAAAAAACCCTACAAACTGTTAAAAGTGGTCTTCTTCTGGGGAAGGATAATGGAGGCCTAGAGAAGACATAGATTTACTTTCATTGAATAACATTTTTTTGCTACTATATGAATTTTTACCATGTGTATATTACCTTTAAAAAGCTCGTTAAAGAAAAAAGTTTTCCTTAGGATACGTATAGGGAAGTTTATGAATATGACAATGACATTCCTCTGATATTTCAATATTGCAATTTGGATCCCAACTTCCTCCCCTCTCTACTCTGCCCACCCTTTATCCTCTCCCTCCATACAGGGTCACTAAACCTTCTTTTCTCATACAGGACAGCACTTCCTGGGACTACTGTGGTTCTTACTGTGTGTTCCCCGTGTTGTCATGGCTCTCACTGCACTTGAGTTTCATCATGATCCAGAATCTTCTTACATCTTATAGTTCTTATAGCTAAGGTTTCAAGGCTTGGCCTCTTAGGAAATTAAATTACCTTTAATATTTCTTCAAAAAAAATCTTAGTCTCTCGGCTTACAACTCTTAGAATATGGTAAATTCTCCCGTGTTGGCTAAAGGACCCTCCAGTTGAATTCAAATGCTCTAGTGTTACTCTGGGTTGAATTCCTAGGAACAAAAGTCTTTATTGAGCCCTTTGTCTTCAGACCCATTCCTTCCTTTATTTGTCAATTGAGCATCAATTTTTATTGAGTGTCTACTTTATTCCCAAACTGTAGGAGGTGCTAGAAATTAATGAATGGATAGTCCCGGTCCTCAGAAATATTAAGTCCTATGTTGGAGACATGAAAGTGTAAGAGGTGTTGGGGCACCTGGGTGGCTCAGTTGCTTAAGTGGCCGACTTCAGCTTGGGCCATTATCTCACAGCTTGTGAGTTCAAGATCCATGTGGCACTCTGTGCTGACAGCTCAGATCTGGAGGCTGCTTGGGATTCTGCATGTCCTTGTCTCTCTGACTCTCACCCACTGATGATCTGTCTCTCTCTCCTCCAAAAATAATAAATAAATAAATAAATAAATAAATAAATAAATAAATAAATAAATAAACAAACAAACAAACAAACAAACAAACAAACAAACAAACAAATATTAGGAAAAAAATTAAGTGTAAGAGGTGTCAATTGAAGTGTGTATAGAGATTAGAGTCGTGGCATAGAAAGAGAGTGTTGGATCAGGATAAGTAACTAGAGCAACTTTCTAAGAGTATGAGTGACGGTGGGTAGTAATAAAAGGTGAGTAGGGGTGCCCTAGGAAGACTCGTGAAAGGGACGTCATGTAAAGCATTAGAAACAATGTAACTTGAAGCAGGAAAGCAGGACACTTGAAGTAATGTATGACTGTTGATAGAAGATTAAAATGGTGAGTTAAGCTGTCAGAGGTCATCGGTGTCACCATCACCCTGGAAAGAATCAAAAGGGAAGGGGAAAGGGATGAATTAAGAGTGTCTACTACATCAGCAGACACATTAAGATGCTCAACATCACTAATCAGAGAAACCTGAATCAAAACCACAATGACACACCAATTCACACCTGACAGAATGCCTAGTATCAGCAAGACAAGAAATAACAAGTATTGGTGAGAAGGTAAGAGAAAAAGTAACACCACTGCACTCTTGGTGGGGATGTAAATAGGTGCAGCCACTCTAGCGAACAGAATGCAGGTTCCTCAAGAAATTAAATCAGAAATACTACATCATCCAATAATTCCACTACTGGGTATTTACCCAAAGAAAAGGAAAACCCCAATTTGAAAAGACGCATGCACCTCTGTGTTTATTTAAGCATAATTTATGATAGCCCAGCTATGGAAGCAGCCCCAGTGCCTGTCAACAGATGAATACATAAAGAAATGTAGTGTCCATAGAATAGAATATAATTTAATTGTAAAAAAAGGAATAAAACCTTGCCATTTGCAACAACATGTGTGAACCTAGAAGGTATTGTGCTACGTGGGATTATTCTGATAAAAGGAAATACCATATAATTTCACTTTTATGTAGAAGCTAAAAAACAAAACAAAGAAAGAAACAGACAGATTCTTCAATACAGAGAACAAACTTGTGGTTACAAGAAGAGAAGTGGGTGGGGTGTGTAAGATAGGGAAAGGCGACTAAGAGTTACAAACTTCCTGTCATAAAGTACATAACTTACAGAGATGAAAAGTACAGCACAGGAATATAGTTGATATTATATCAACATGATATGGTGAAAAATGGTGATTACACTTACCATGGTGAGCACTGAATAATGTATAGAATTATCAAATCGCCATTTTACACACCTGAAACTAAAATAACATTGTATGTAATCTATACTTCAATAATAGACTTTTAAAAATGAAAAAAAAAAAGAGCATCTATTACCCTTGTTATCTGGGAAATTAAAAAAAAAAAGAGAATAGGTTAGATATTTCATAGTTATTTTAGCCTGCATTAAAATATGTACCAATTAAGATGCTGCATCAAAACATACCCATGGTGATGGGAAAGACATCTAGGTATGAAACAATAGGGCATATTAAGGAATTTGCTGATAGTTGATCATGCGGGGGTCTAAGGGCATGAGCAATTGGCCCAGGACCAGTAAGGATGCAAAGGTGGGGGCAGGGTGTGGATGGGAAAGGTGTTTTCTATCATGCTGCAGTGTGGGGGAACCACAGCTTGGAAGGCAGTGATGTAATAACTTTTGCATGTTCCAAAGTCCACTCTAAGGGGAGTAGAGATACGAGCTCCATCATGAGGCTCCACTGATGCCAAGCAAAGATACAGAAGGGTGCGGCATAGAGGAAATGTGGTTGCCATAGTATCCACAGAAGTGAGTTACTAATTGAATCATACTGGTGAGGGAAGGAGAGGAATTACACTAGGATAAAGAATAAAACGTGCAGAAGGAAATTTTGGGAAAATGTGATCGTTTGAGGTTCTTTGTGAGATGACCTCTTTACAAAGTGTAGGACCCAGTCAAGAATCGGAATGACTCAATTTCCTATTTTTACCCTATTTATACACTCTCCCTATATTCAGTGTGATTTTTCTCTACTGTGTAATGCCTGAACCTCTTGTGTCCTTCCTACTCCAACCTTGCCTAATTAATAGCTACTCACTCTTTAAGGATTAGTTCAAGATAGCACACCACATGAAAAGTCCCTTACAACACTTCATCTCCTTCCCCTGAAGGCTGAGTTACATGGATTTTCCCTTCACACTCTCCTAATGCTCCATGCATCTTGGGATCATTACACCATAATATCTGTCTCCCCTACATGATTGTAAGCTCCTTGTGACTGTAAGCGCCTTGTGAGTAGGGTCTACCTCCTCATCTCTAATGTCCCAAGCATATAGCACAGTGCTTCGTAGGACTCAGTTGGCTCTCCGTGACTGCCGAATGAATTAATGAATCTAGAGTGGGAATAGGAACATTTTTGTCTCTCATACTGGGGTGGGGGTTGAACGTTGTGTTGAAAGGTGTGATTATGAGGTCTGAGTGAGAGTTTGAAGGTGTCTACAATCTAAGTTCTATCTATGAAATAAGAGTCATTTCCCAGGGAAAGGTGAAAAAGATAGGTTGAGGGAAATGATGGAGGTATGGAATAGCTGCTGTGGGGAGAAGACCGCTTAAGATTGGCAAGAAGCTGTGGGGGTAGGTTGCCATCAGCAACCATAAAATCATAGTGAGTGACCCTAGTGACTGTGAGTCCCTGTAACAGTTCACTGGGCTGAGTGAGACAGAGGATGGGCTGACAGAGTGGAGGACTCATCCAAGCTTCAAGGCCACCTAAGCCGATGCAGCAGAGGACTAGGAGGTTCCAACACAAAGTGACATACTGAGGTGTATACACTGCATTAGGAAGGGAAGTGGAGCCACAAGGGATGATATACAGGGAAATGAGAGGGAGAAAGTAGGGACCACAAGTCTATGAGGCTGAAGAAGAGAAGTTGTGAAGTCAAGTAGTGAGACACCTGGTTAGGGGAGGTTATCTTCTGAGATATTGGCACGTTAAGTTTGACATTCTAGCAGGAGACATCTGGATGATCATAGAGCTCAGAGTACCATCACGGAAGTTAGCTACTGGAGGAAACTGACTCTTAAGGTTGTGGGAGCCAGAGAATTTAAAGAACACTGAAGCTACATTGCTAGAGCAATTTTACCAGGATTCTGAAATTGCCCACAACAGAGGCGGGAGCAACATGAGAAGAAAGAAGAGTAGGAAGGGATTCCAGAAATGTCCATGAAAAAAAGGGTGGCGCTCTGGGATTGAATAGATGGACTAAGGAGGTGAAGGCAGGAATTTCAGGGGAATAGAAAGATCATGGCCTGGAGGTGGTAACAAGGGGCCTGTAGATCACTATCCAGCCTCTCCCTTAACCCTGAAGGAACTTTCTCTCTGCTGGAGCAATGTCTCCAACCTCTACAACCTAGACAGCATTTATCTTTGTTCCTCATTCTGGCATCTTGATTCTGCTTGCTGAGATGTCTCTTAAATGGAGTCCCCTGTCTGATTTTTTTTTTTTTTTCTCATGGGCATCACTACACGTCCCAGAATGTTATGACATCGAAACGAATATGGCCTGTTTTTCATTCCTTCATGTGACCAATAGGACTAACTCTACTGGACGTAGACTGAGTTTCACTCCAAATGATGATGGACTCAACATGCTACTTTGCCCAAGAAATATACTTGTATCTCAGAAGATCCTCCCAGAAGCAACAGTAATACCCAACCCACCCAACAGAGCTGGCAATTAAGGCAGGCTGCTAAGAACACATCAAAATGCAATCATGTTTTCTAGTGCTGCATCTTTTAGCATGTAGGCAGGTAGTCCAAAGCCAAAGAAGTAAAATATTTTAAGTTAGGGAATGAAAGGAAGGTAAACTGCCATAAACGTATTTTAAACTGTTGGGAAAAAGGAGTAGAATATGAGTGTCATAAACTCACAATCATTCATACAGGACATCATACATATATTCCAGGAATTTTAAGATAAGTAACATGTGGTTCATATAGTAGAGAAAGCTCCACTATTGCCACTCTTTTGATGATCTGCCAATACGTGGTCACCATGAAAGCTGCTTGACACCTACTAAAAAACCCAATGAATAACAGATGATAACGGAGCGCCCATGAAATACCATGGTAGACCTGTGTGGGCAGAGGTTATGAAGCCCAGGACATGGTCCCTGCCCTTAAGAAACCTGAACCTTAAGGGAAAGTGAAGTGAAACCAGTAAGAGTTATAACCTGTGTTAAAATAACTGGCTGACTTCTAGTCAGCATCAAGAATCAGACATGTGATTTCTGTGCAACTGTGAACATTGCCTCTGTGTTAGAAAGTTCTCTTGAGTTGTATAATGTTGTGAAAAACTGACCTTTTCTGAGCCTGGGCAATTCCCACACTGGTGCATTGTGACACAAGCCTGTCAGATCAGTGGGCTCCTTATATGCTGCTTCCTGCAGAATGAGCTGGCCGTTTTCTCTGTCTTCCACACCACCTGGCTTAGCAAATTAGATCATATTAGGGCTATTGTCTCAGAGACAATAAGAGGCATCTGTAACTGAAAGAGACCAGGATGATATCTTCCAAAGAGACTTTGAAGAGTAGAAAGGTCAACAAGACGAGTATAACTATAATCATTTTTTTAAACCCATCCTTCTCTTCCTCTGTTATACATGCTATCTTTTAGTAAAATATGTAAACTCAACACATTTCTTTAATCTTGGCACAGAGTGTTGTGAGAAAGAGTATCTTACATTATGCAGCACATTTTTATGTACAAAATCCTTCTGCATATATGAACTCTTTTGGTCCTCAACGCAAACACTATAGAAGTAAGAATTGTTGACGCAATTTACAGAAGTCCATTTGGGGTTTCGGCTCCATTCACTCCACCACTACAGGTGGGTAAACAGTTACCTTTCCCACTCTCATGAGCAGGAGTTCCCCTCCTTACAGATCAGACAAGTCTTTTTCTAAATGTCACCACTCTTTCTAGGCTCTGCCCTTCCTACCTGCCAATTCCTTCTGCTAATTCTCTCATGCAATGCAATTCAATTCAATTCAATTCAATTCAATTCAATTCAATTCAGTACATTCAATTCAATACATTCGATTCAATTCAACTCAATTCAATTCAACTCAATTCAATTCAATTCAATTGGCAATTAACAAAAGCTAACCACAAGTCAAACTGTATACTAGGAAGTGCAATGACCAAATTGACACCCTCAAGGAGTGGCCAAATTATCTAGGGAGACAGGGACGCAAATTATTACAATATGGCAAAAATTACAGTACAGGGTACTGCACATGGTACCACAAGAGTTCCAAGAAGGGACTAATTCACTCTGCCTGGTGGGATTAAGTAAGTAATGGTTGAGGCAAATTTGAAATATGAGTGATTAGGGTAGACAGGGCTTCTCAGGCAGATGCAAACTTACCTATGCAAAGGTAAAGTTGTGGGGAACCGCAGGGAGTTCAATCTACTTCCTACGCATAGCAACATCCAATGTAATTGGAGAAAAGCAGCGCAAAAGTTACTTGATGGCCACTGACCAAAGTGAGGTCAGAAGGCTACTTACTCACACCCCTAGACCTCTATTTCACAACTTCCTTCTCCGCAAACTTCCAACTGTTCCCAACGCTTCTTCACTCTGGTCTTATAACTTTGCCTATTACCGCACTGAGAAAACCAGGTCAGTGAAAAGAGAATTTGCAAAATCACCTATCGCATCTACCATTCCATCTACACCTATTCCCTTGTGCTCTGCTCTCACCAACATTAATATGAAGGATCTGTTCATTCCTCTCCGGGCCAATTATCTTTTGGACACTAGACTGAAGTCACTCTCGCCCTGTTAAGAACATTTCTGTCAGCAGTTCTCCCCCACTCTGCCATATCATCATTTCCATCAGCAATATGGAAATTACAAAAATGCTTTTATTTCTCAAATTTTAGAAAGAAAAACCAAAGCCCTCTCTTGACCCTGCTCCCTTCCCTTCCCACTGCTGCCTCATTTTCCTCCCACATTTTGTCACAATGCTCCTTGAAAGAATTGCCTTCCTCCCTGTCTACAGTCATTCTCCTCCAATTCTCTGTTGAATCCACTCCAATTCGGCTTTTCCCCGGTGCTACGGAAACGGTTCTCATCACAGGTCAATGACATCCACTTTGCAAAACACAGTGATTATTTATATTTTAGTAGTTTTTAAATTGTAGGTATTCATTTTGAAAGAAAGGGAGAGTGAGCAGAGGAGGATATGAAACAGATGGAGGCATAGAGAGAATCCTAAGCAGACTCCACACTGTCAGCATGGAGCCCCACCTGGAGCTTGGACTCACAAACCATGAGATCATGACCTGAGGTAAAACCAAGAGTCAGACACTTAACCAAGTGACCCCCCCATGTGACCCTGATGATCATTTATTTGACCTCATCCTATTTGACTTGCCATCACCACTTGACCAATTTGATACCTCCTTCCTTGAAACACATTCCTTACCAGGCTTCCTGGACTCGAGACCCTCCTCACGTCTCGCCTACTCCTTCAGTGGCCACTGTGTCTAGTTTCCTTCGCTAGTTTTTCCACATCTTGCAGTACTTTAAGAGTTAGAGACCCCAGAGCTCAGTCCTTGCATGTCTTCTCTCTCATCCATTCTCACTCTCTGGCTGATCTCATGCGATCTCATACTAAGTAATCCAGCCTAGAGTCCACACGAAACTTCTTAGTTTAAACTCCAGAGGCCTATATCTAACTGCATTCACAAAAATGCAGCTTGGATGTCTGATAACAATCTCAAACTCACAATGTTAAAAAAAGCAAGTCCTGATGTTTCCCCTAAAACCCATGATCTCTAACAGACAACTTAAAACTACCACAAACCTGTGGTCCTGCCCAAAGAAACAAACAAACAAAAACAAAAACAAAAACAAAAACAAACTTGGTATCATCTTTTATATCTGTTTTTCTCATACCTTATATTCAAACCACAAGCAATCCTACTTGATCCACATTTATAATATACACACGATCATAATTTTCTCACTATGTGCCCTTCTTGCATCCTTATTCAAGCTACAGTTATTTCAAGATTACTATGGTAACCTCCTTATTGTGTTGTTGTTGTTGCTTGTATGCTTGCTTCCCACTCCATCCTGCTCCCCAGACAGTAGTCAGAGTGATTTGTTTAACATATAAATTAGGGTCACCTGGGTGGCTCAGGTGGTTAGACATCTGACTGTTGATTTTGGCTCAGGTCATGATCCAGAAATCATGAGCTCATGGGGTCAGAACGTGCATTAGGATCTGTGCTAGGCATGAATTAGGCATGAAGCCTGTTTGAGATTCCCTCTCTCACTCTCTCTCTCTCTCTGTCTCTGTCTCTCTGTCTCTCTGTTTCTCTATCCCACTGTGGGCACTCTCATTAAATAAATAAATAAATAAATAAATAGATAGATAGATAGATAGATAGATAGATAGATAGATAGATAAATAAATAGATAGATAGATAAATACATACATACATACATACATACATACATACATACATACAAACATACATACACAAATACATAAATAAGTAAATAAGTAAGTAAGTAAATAAATAAATAAATAAATAAATAAATAAATAAATAAATAAATAAATAAATAAAACTAAAATATGAACTTGGTTAGACTACTCAACTGATTTTCCATCTCATTGAAAATAAAAGTCAAAGTCCTTATAATGACTTTCAAATTCTTCGTGATATGCACCCCACACATACCCTCTCTGACTGAATAAATAAATGAGGAAATGAGTGTATGGTTGGTAGAGAAGAGGAATATAGGATGAGATTAACCTTATAGAATTAAACAGATGATGAGCAACCTTCTAACTAAGCCAAGAAGTGTCTTCAGGTTTATTTGAATACAATGGGTAGTCATCAAAGTCATTCGGGCACAATAACTATCTCCTGTAAACTGTCTAGGATCCAATTCATATGTCACCTTCTACACCAATCCTCACTCTTTACCAACCTCCCATTCCCACAAGAAATCCATCCAAAGGAAACTTTGCTACTCCTTTAATGTGTCACATTTTCAAACTTCCGTGTCTTGCTTTTTTTCATTTTTTATTTTTCCTGCCTGCAATGCCCTTCCTTACTCTGTCGATTTGAAATATGCCTTCTCTAGAAGACTCACTTCAAGTGACTCTCATTTTTGTAAAGCACTCCCTGGGTGCCCCAGAGACTCATGTGTTTTCTTCTTTGCAATTCCAGGGTACATTTATCCACCTCTATTACAGATGTTATCAACTCAGTATAGTTAATTTGTTTGCACAGTGGCAAATCCCTGGGTAACAAGGTCCATTATTAGTTCTAGATAAGACCTCTGTTCTTTGTATACAGTGACTACAACCTAGTACGTGCTCAATGCATGCTTGATGAATGGAAATGAGGCAGGAAAATAGAATGAAAATTAGTAGAGGGAATATATAAGAGAAACCAGGAGAGTCAAATGTTATCAAAAACAAAAGAAGAGGTATTTTCAAGAAGTAAGGAGTGGTCCGTTCTTTAGAGTTTTGTGTTTTGCTTTACTTGAGTTTGAAATAAGCTACAGGTATCGTTGCATTTAACTAGTAGGAGATACGTGGAAGTACAATCGTCAAATTTCAGTAGCATATGGCAGAAATTACCTTCTATCCAAGCAGTGACTTAATATGAGGAATTGTGTGTTCAAAACATCAGGAGAAGTGTTAGTTAAGTGGGGTGTACACTGCACTCCCAGAATGCAAAGACAGCACTGCAGAATTGTCTTGCCAGAATAACCCCAACAGACTCACTGGTCTGTCCAGGCAGACTCACTGGTGTTCTGGGCCTAGGATATCACTAGGTAAGAGTCAAGTGTCAGTAGGTGGGGTTCTTATCTGGAAAAATCTACTTCTGAGATTATTTGGGTTTTGGACAATTAAGTTCCTTGCAGTTATACAACTGAGGTCTTTATTTTCAGATTGTGGGATGGCCAGCCAGAGAAAACTCTCTGCTTTGCATGGGTGTATGAAGCATGGGTTCATGATGATACTAGGTTGATCCAGAAAATCTCTCTCTATAATACAACACGACTATAGAAATGGTATGTCTTCATTTTCATGGGTTGTCAGCATTAAGGTATGGAACGTTGGGTGCTATTTTTTTTCTTTTAGAATAATGTCTACCACATTCTGTTTGTAAAAAAAAAAAAAAAAAAAAAAAAACAAAAACAGCTGTAGAACCAATAGATAATAGTTTTCACCTTCTGATTTAGTAAGATTCAACAGAGAAAAATTCTCTTTCTCATATATATATAATGTATATTATAGTATATAATATATTTATATATTTTTATTTATTTATATATTTATATTTATATTTATATATTCATATGAATATGAATTTATTAAATAAACATATATTTATATTTATGTATTAATTAATTAATTTATTTATTTATTTATTTATTTATTTATTAATTTATTTATTTATTTATTTATTTCTTATAAGAAATTGGCTCCCATAAATGTGGACGGTGACAAGTCCCAAGATCTGCAGGATGAGTTGGCTAGCTGGAAACACACGAGATCTGATGGCATAGTTCTTGTCCAATGGCTGGCAGGCTTGAATCTCAGGTAGAGCTGCTGTTTCAGTTTGAATCTGGGGAAGAGGCCAATGTCCCAGTTTGAAGACATTCAGGCAGGCAAGAGTTATTCCCTAGTATCCATGGGAGAATCATCCTTATTCTATTCAGGCCTTCAATTGATTAGACAAGGCGCACTTATATTACGAAAATAATCTGTTTTACTCACTGTACAGACTCAAGTATTTCCCATCACAAAACACCAGAAAAATGTTTGACCAAGCATCTGGACCTCTGTGGCCCAGTAAAGTTGACACATAAAATTAGCCATCATATCTTCCAAATTTCATGCAAGCACATGAAGCGGATGAACCTAAGCCCTATCAAGAACCCAAGGTACAGAGGCACCAGGCAGCCTGATAAGGTGCATTAGCACAGCGTCTCTCAAATATTTTATCCCCAACCTACTGTAAGGAACACATATTTAACCACAACCCAGTATAAGCATACACATACACATACATATAAATAAATGAGGTAAACAACATTTCATGAATTTTGGTTATCCTTACTAAGTGTAAATGTCCTTTTATATTTTCTTATTGGTTGTATTTAATTTTAATCCATTCTTACCTTGATTCACACCTTCATGACCTTCCAAAAAACAAGGCATCACTAGTAAGGTGTACTGATTTTGAGGGTCAATCTTTGGGAAGTAATATTCCTTCAGTTGTTTCACAATGTCTGACATGTAATACCCTCTTTGTTAAGTTGAATTGAATACAGAAAACGGGCTTCCAATTCAGTCTTAAGACATACTAAGAAAATTCTGAATCCTTTTATAGGGGTAGGTCCATAACTATCGAACAAAATGAAACAACAGGTACCAAGAGATGCCCTTTTGATGTCTCCAACCCTATTCAGGAAGGCTAAGTTTACAAGCCCACGGAAACACAGGGGACCATTTCTGTCATGGGGAAAATGACCAACAACGGAATGTTCACGTGCAAAGAGCAGACAGGATTAATTATTATCTAGAGGTGTTGAATCATGTAGAAATTGTCCACTTCTATGCCACTTATAATTAGTGCTTGTCTCCCTTGGATTATCATGTCAATGCCTAAGGCACAGTTAGAGAACATTGTTACCCAACAATGGCAGCTCTCAGGTTTCACGTTTCTGTTATACACCCCCATAGGTTGAACTGTGTCTCTGCAATAGTTAAGGCCCTAGAGAAGAATTCACCCACTTTGCACCACTCACTCTCCCTGATTAAGCTGCTCTGCAGGGAAACGGCTTACTTTTTTAATGCTTGCTTTTTGTTCCTTGGATAAGCAGTAGACATATTTCTGAGTGCAGCATTTCTATTTAACTGTACTCATGCCCTAAAGAGATTATAAGGATCAGCTCAGGGAGTCAACTTGAATTGATCTTCTTCATCTCTATTGCAACATTACTGGCAGACGTTCACAGTCAGATTTAATTCTGTATGAGTGAGAAAAACTGAGGAATTTGGCTTTCTGAACCAAGACTACATTATTGAATTGTCTGCACTCAGTGGCAAAAGATTGTGAATGAGGAGGAGACAGGGGCATTATATGATCCAGGATGGGAGGTTGTAGGGTTAGCGTATGGTGGTTGTAACAAAACCTTAATATTGTGTGAAGACTAGAAAACCTTGAAATCCCTATAATGTGATGGTCTGGGGACTCTTACTATGTAGATTGCCAAAAATCTTGTTATATGTCCGATACAAAAGCAATAGAACTCATTCACTTAATAAGATTTAATGAGCATATACTATGTGATATTTAGAGCTCTACTCTTGTGGGAGAAGTGAATAAAGTACTCCAAAGATGGTCAACGGGGCTCAGACTCTGGTCTCTAGCTTGGAGACCTCTCCTCTGGGTTCTTCTTCCTTTGTTTGGTGCATGTGCGAAAACCCCCACAGATATGGAAGCTGACGACTACAAATTACCCTCCCCACTGGACTCCACGCTCAGACCTTTGGTGAGCCAAACTTGAAACGCCCAGAGTCCAAGAGACCCCCAAAAATGAACCACCACAGTCCAGAGTCAAAGCTAAGCAACAGGGTCATTTATTGCAGGTTCGAACCAGGACCTCTGCGCACTCATTGCCGGTGACGCTGAGAGGCCCCGAGAGAAGTTTTTACACCCATTTTATAGACAGGTACAAAAAAGTCATGGGGAAATCAGGAATTTTCCACAGTTACAGAGCTGCGATTGGTTGGTGTTTAAAGTTGGACACTTAGCAGTATGCGATTGGTTCCTGCCTTGAGGTCAGACCACAACCGGGGGTACGGGTATCACAATGATTGATCAGGAATACACGGATATGCCAAGCAACAATGATTGATCAGGAATACATGGGCGTGCCAAGCAATTGTACAGAAGCAGAACAAGCTAGTTAGGCTTGGTTAGGTTTCAGTTTCCCGTAACTTAAGCTTTTAAGTTTCAGTTTTCTCAGGCCTCTCAAACTCTCTGACCAAACTCTCTGAGTGCCACTTGGTTTTTCCTCCAGTGTTCCAGCCTGGTTCCATAACATACTAGATTGCTGACCAGGAAACCCAACTGCACTGGCCCATTGTTGCCACTGGTTTGGGAGAATGGTGAAGTGGTGGCAAACCAAAGGCTCCCAAGGGAGAAAGTGCATGCTCTGCCTGAATTTCAGCAGCCTCCTTCTCCGCTGTCTTGGGCAGGTCCTGCTCCATGGAACTGGTAAGGCCAGGGCCCCGAAGAAGTCAGGCATACCCAAAAGAGCGGAAGGGGGACATGATCAATCCCTAGAGGTAGAAAATTTTGTGGAAGGAAATGTAATAGACACTGGTGTGCGTGTGCGTGTGTGTGTGTGTGTGTGTGTGTGTGTGTGTGTGTGTGTGTGTGTGAGAGAGAGAGAGAGAGAGAGAGAGAGAGAGAGAGAGAGAGAAAGAAAGAGAGAATGTGCAGCTAAGCCAGGGTTGCCAGTCGAGTTAGAGTTTGTGGCTTCATGGACGGGCACCCTGAAGGTCCCCAAAGGTCTATGGAGTCTGAATGGGCTCCCCTGTGTCATTGTGAGAGTATAAGGTCTAGGGCGGTGTCAGATCAGATTCCCATTACAAGTCACAAAGCCGAGTCCACTATAGCCAAACTTCACCTAAACTTTCCCTCAGGAATGCGACCAGAGGAGTATGTGAATAGTCCTCTCATCTGGCGGTATACCCTAACTTTGTCTGTCTTTGTGACACCAAATATGAGAAAGAAATTAATAATGGGATGAAAACAGAGTAAGCCTACGATTTTTGAGGTCATGATGAAAGAATGTTAACAGGGGTTTTCAGGTTACCATGGGGTGACAATGACACCCAGTAAGTTAAGGAAATTTTGTGAACTAGAATGGCCCATATTCAATGTAGGATGGCCTCCAGAAAGGACATTAGATGCTCAAATAGTGCAGCAGGTTTGGCTAATAGTCACTGGGAACCCAGGCCACCCTGATCCATTTCCGTACATCAACTCCTGGCTTGAAATTGCCCCAAATTTCCTGCCTTGAAGGTGATTCATCATTAGCAAACAGAGCCAGGCAAAGGTTTTAGCCACTTTATCTGGAGGCTCACCAGGGAGCCAAAGAAGTGACCCACTGCTCCTCTAATATTTAAAAGAGATATGGAGGAAGATATTGCCTTTCCACCTCCTTATAACCCTTCAAGCTCCCTCCCCCCTCCCCCTGAGCTTGAGACTCCTCCTGCATCTGTCTCTCCAGCCACAGCCAGAGTCAGTTCACTTGCCACTGCAGTCAGTGCCGCCCATCTCCCCGCCCCTCTCAGACCCAGATAACCCACCCCCACATGGGCCAGCAGCCAGACTGCGCCCCAGACCCAGACCTAAAACTCTCCAAACGCATGTAACGGAGACAAGAGAGCCTGAAAGACAGAATGAGGATGGACCAGTCCAGACCAGCCATTCCATGATGGGTTATCTACCTTTCTCTACAACCGACCTCCTCAAGTGGAAACACAACACTCCACCATACTCCGAAAAGCCACACGCAATGGTTGACTTGATGGAGTCCCTCTTCCAGACCTACTCACAGACTTGGGAAGATTGTCAACAGTTACTCCATACTTTGTTTAATTAAAAATAAGAATGACAGAAACATGACAGTACCTAGAAGATCACACATCTCCAGGAATCAATGACCCTATTGTCTGGGCTCAAGCCGCATGCATGAAGAACGCCCAACATGGGATTTCACCACAGAAGGAGGACAGGGCCACGTCTGATGATACCTGGAAGCCCTCCTTCAGGGAGTCTGAGCTGGAGTCAACAATCCCATGAACATGACTAAAATATCATCAGTCACACAGCACCCTGGGGAGTCTCCTGGAGACTACTATGAAAGATTATGTGAAGTGTACCATGTATACACCCCGTTTGACCCCGAGGGACCAGAAAGTCAACAGATGGTAAATATCTCTGTTGTGGCACAGGCTACCCAGATATCCGACGAAAGCTCCAGAAGTTGGAGGGCTTGCCAGATGAATATCACTCAGCTGTTAGAGGTCATCAGTACAGTTTTCACGAACAGAAATTTGCAGCTGAAAGAGAAGTGAAGACTAAAAAGAAGTCCTCCTTTCTCACAGCAGAACTAAAGAACAGATGCTGCAAAGATGGGAAAACCCCAACTACAAAAAGGGGGGAAGCCCATAGCCCCCTTAGCAAGGGACCAGTGTGCATACTGCAAAGGTAAGGGAAACTGTAAGAATGTCCGAATTAGATGGGGACCTCAAAACCCAGCCAATATCTGGAGGAACCTCGAGGTGAGAACCTTCTTGATCTGGCCGGGGTAGAATTGGACTGAGGGGGACCAGACTCTTTGTTTCTTGGCCCCCATGAACCCATGGTTGAAATGAGGTGGTGGGCTAAACAATAACTTTCATGGTTGACACTGGGGCTGAATACTCCTTTGTTACTTCCCTGGTAGCACCCTTAGGCCAAAAGACGGCAACCATACTTGGGGCTACTGGTATACAGGCAATGCAACGGCCCTTCTCTCAAGCTCAAAAAGGTGCACTTGGGGGTCACAAGGTCGGGCATGAGTTCCTCTACTTACGTGACTGCCCGATTCCTCTCCTGGCCGGGATCTACTCTCCAAACTTGGGGCCCAGATACCTTTTGAACCCACTGAACACACTAGCCTCCAATGAAACCCCAGGCAGAAGGAAACCCTGGTCTTGGCGATACCCCTGCCAAGGGAAGAAGAATGGAGACTGTTCTGTGCCCAGGCCTTACCTGGTAGCCCCTAAGAATTCAGGCTTACATCAGCTCGCTATGGGCTGATGAAAACCCGCCTGAAATAGCTTGGAATCAGGTCCCAATCATTGTTGACCTTATCCCTGAAGCTCAACCTCAGACACCAAGGCAGTACCCCATTCCACTAGAGGCTAGAATGGGCATACAAGAGCACCTGACCAAGCTCAGAGAAAGAGGTATTCTAACTGAGTGCCAATCAGTTTGGAATACCTCACTCTTGCCAGGCAAGAAGCCAGGAGGACACCAACCAGTACAGGATTTGACGGCCATTAGCAAAGTGACTGTTTCCTTACACCCAGTCATTCCGAACCCTCAGTATACTCTCCTCAGCCAAATTCCGTGGTCAGCCAGAAGGGTTGCGTGCTTTGACCTAAAGGATGCTTTCTTCTGCCTCTGCCTGGCTCCGCAAAGTCAATCATTGTTTGCCTTTGAATGGACTGAGCCCATTACAGAGCGTCAGAGGCAGCTGACCTGGACACTACTTTCCCAAGGTTACAACAACTCGCCCATTCTTCTGGGGGAAGCCCTAGGTTCAGATCTCGCTGACTTTCCGAAGGAAACCACAGGGGATGTCCTTCTCCAATAGAAGACCTCCTCCTTTCCAGTGACACCCAGGTAGACTGTATGAAAGGTACACAGGCCCTCCTACAGCTCTGATCCTACTTGGGATACCAGGCCTCGTGGAAAAAGGCACAGATTTGTCAGCAGCAGGTCCAATACTTAGGCTCCCTCCTCACAAAAGGAAAAAGAGAACGAGGACCAGAAAGGAAGAAAGTGTGGCACCACACTGCCTCAGCCCCAAACAAAACGAGGCTTGTGTGAATGTTTAGGGGCCGGAGGGTTCTGTCGCGTTGGGAATCCTCAGATGCTCAGCCATAGTGAGGTCCCACTATGACCTGTTGGGAGGACAAAACTCGGAGACCCTCGCATGGACTGAGGAGGTGAGGGCCGCTTTCACAGAAATAAAGTTGGCTCTGGGGCAAGCCCCAGTCCTTGGTTTGCCTGACATAGAAAGGCCCTTTAACTTCTTCATACACGAAAAGGAGTGCTCACTCAGAGCATGGTGCCTTGGCAATGGCCAGTGTTCTAGCTGTCAAAAAAAACTTGATCCTGTGGCTGTAGGATGGCCCCTGTACCTCAGAGATCAGAGCCACAGTCCTGCTCATCAAGGATGCAGACAAGCTCACACTGGGCCAAACCTTTAATGTTAAGTTCCCACACACGGTCGTGTGGCTCACAAGCACCCAAGGATATCATTTCCTCTCCATTTCTCAGCTGACACAATCTCAAGGCCTTCTCTATGAGAACCCAAGGCTCACTCTCGAAACAGTATAAGAACACTAAACCTGGCCACTTTCCTTCCCACAGAGGAGGGAGAACCTGACCATGACTGTTCTGGAGTAGTGGATGAAGTCTTCGCCAGCTTCCCAGACCTCCAAGACCAGGGTATAACAAGCCCAGAGATCACCCTGTTCAGCGATGGGAGCAGCTATTTAGAGGAGTGCAGCTAAAGAGCAGGGTACACGGTAATCACAACCACGGAAGTTCGGGAAGCCAAGGCCTTGTCGGAAGGATGGTCGGCACAATGGGCTGGACTCAGTATGCCTTAACCTGAGCCATCATCCTTAGCAAAGGTAAATGAGTTAACATCTACATCGATTCCTGGTATGGCTTTGCTACTGTGCATGTACATGGGGCCATCTGTAAAGAAAAAGGCCTCCTTACCACTTCAGAGAAAACTATCAAAAATGAGGAAGAAACACTAAAGCTTCCTGAGACCATATGGCTACCAGACAAAGTAGCTATCCTACACTGTAAGGGACCTCAGAAATGAGATGCCCCCATAAATCAAGGAAATCACCTGGCCGACAAAACAGCCAGAGTGGCTGCCTGAGGTGACCTAGGTGAAGCTCCTACCTACACTTTGACTCTTGCACCCCAGAAGGAAGCCTCCCCACCCCTGTACACGAGCGAAGAAAGAAGTTGGGCCTCGACAGAAGTGGGCACACTAAGCAAAGACGGATGGTGAGTCTTGTCCCATCATCTATGTGAAAGCACCTAGTGAAGGAATATAACTAACTCACCCTCTTAGGGAAAACTGCTCTAGAGGTCCTCTTCAAAAAGAACTACGATATCAGCCAGCTGCTGGCATTATGTCAGGCTGTCAGTGAATAATGTGTAACATGTGCCAAAAACAATGCTTGCTCTGCCCCACAGCCCCTGCCTGGCTCACAAAGGATGGACTTAGGGGTGGACTTTACCAACATACAACCAAATAAAGGGTTTAGGTACCTTCTTGGAACAATCTGCACCAATTTGGGATGCGTCCAAGCATTGCAGACCAGAATAGAATGAAGTCACGAGGTGGCCAAAGTACTTCTATGGGAGATTGGGCTTAACCACACACAGTAATAACGGACTTGCATTTGGAGCAGACATTATACAAACCCTAACAAAGTCCCTTAACATTACCTGGTAACTGCACACTATTTAATGCCCCCAGAGCTCAGGGAAAGGTAGAGCGGATGAATTGCACCCTCAAGGAAACCCTGGCCAAGTTCCACCAAGAGACTCACCCCCTATGGCCAGATTTACTTTGCCTGGCCCTCCTGTGTGCCCAATGCCCGCTTGGGGCACTGGATTCTCCCCTTTTGAGTTATTATATGGACGACCCTCCCCCCCCCCTCCCACACACACGTTTAGGAAAGCTCCCAGGAGACCTACACCAGATTGCAGATGGAAATGAGTGAGGTTGCACCCTTGGGGTGTTCTATCTGTATTCTAATTCAACCTATCGATGCTTAGAGGCCAACTGGACTCAGAAATGTTATTCCATCTTCTGGACCCCAGGGATATTTGTATACACTGAAGATCAGTTCCTAACAACCTTTAGCCCCAAGTCTCAGGCAAAACGGGCTGTCCTGCTAGCCATTCGGATAGGCTCAGAAATTGTGACAGGAATAGGAACTGGATAAGGGGGCATAGGTTTATGCATAGGACTGTACCATAGACTATCTCAAGAGCTAAATGAAGACATGGAACGGGTGGCTGAACTCTGGTAACCTTAGAAAACCAAATAAACTCTCTGGTGGCAGTAACCCCCCAAAATAGACAAGCCCCCGACCTCCTCACTTCAGAAAATGGAGGGACTTGCATCTTTTTGGGGGAGGAATGTTGCTACTTTTTAAACAGTCAGAAATACTTACAACTAAGGTTAAGGAACTAAAAATAATAATAATAATAATAATAATAATAATAATAATAATAATAATAATAATAATTCAACATTGACAACAGGAAAGTACCAATCAACGGAACAAATGAGATCTCACAGATTGGGATCCTGGCTTCCTGCCCTGGCAGGGCCCCTCTTCTCCCTAATTTTACTTGTATCCGTTGGCCCCTGTATACTGAATACCATGGTACATTTTATTGAAAACACTGTTGCTCGCCAAAGTACTGCAGGCATCTTAGCCTTCTGAGGGTACCAACCTAAAAAACTGAAAGGTGATACCTACTAAAAAGGTGTTTTAAAAGGCAAAAAATAGGATAACGTTGGAGAAGTGAAAGATGGCCAGTGGGACTAAAACGAACTCTGGTCTGTATCTTAGAGACCCCTCCTCCTGATTCTTCTTCCTTTGTTTTCTGTGTGCAGGAAAACCCCCACAGATATGGCAGCTGATGATTGTAAATTTCCTGCTCCACTTGCATTCAGCGCTCAGAAGTTTGGAGAAACAGGGTCCTCTGAGCCCGCCGTTCCACCAAGTTCTGCAACCCAAAGAAGATCTCTGAGTGCCGCTTGGTTTTTCGGCCAGCGTTCCAGCCTGGTTTTGTAACATTATAAACACAGAAGTGACCAAGGCAGACCAAGTCCCTTCTTATACAGTATAAGGAGGCAGAGGACCATTAACTGGTAAACAAGTAATTAACAAGTGTACAAGGGTAATGGGGTGCTGGGACTCAACCAGCTCCAAGTTGTCTAAAGGAAACATATGTTATATCACCCACCTCATATATGGATCATAGTTCTAAGTGTTGTGATGTTTATAATTGATACACATGATAACTGCCAGGGTATTTCCCCTTTTCCCAAGTTACATTTATTTTGAAGAACTTATGTGAGTTAATGAAAGATACTGGGGATTCCAAGAATCAGTAGATGCTGGTGGACCATGTTTGAAATAGCAGCCCCAGAGGTCAAAAGACACAATATCTAATCATGTGTTGTTTTTTTTTTAACAACTTCATTAATGTTTAACTGATATACACAAACTGTACATATTTAAAGTACGTAATTAGTGGAGCACCTGGGTGGCTCAGTCACTTGAACATCTGACTCTTGATTTTGGCTCAGGTCATGACCCCAGATTCCAGCAAGCCCTTTATTGAGCTCCATGCTAAGCATGGAGTCTGCTTAAGATTCTCTCTTTCTCCCTTGCCTCTCTCCCCCAGTTATGAATGCTTCAGCTCTCTCTCTGAAAAAAAAGCCCTATGGGGCGCCTGGGTGGCTTAGTCAATTAAGCGTCCGACTTCGGCTCAGGTCATGATCTCACGGTCCGTGGGTTCGAGCCCCGTCGGGCTCTGTGCTGACAGCTCAGAGCCTGGAACCTGTTTCAGATTCTGTGTCTCCCTCTGTCTCTGCTCCTCACCTGTTCATGCTCTGTCTCTCTCTGTCTCAAAAATAAATAAACGTTAAAAATTTTTTTTAAAAAGCCCTAATAAATAAATTACTTAATTAATAATTAATAATTAATACTAATACTAATAAATACAATTGCATAATTTGGTAAATTTTGGTTACATATACACCAATGTATACATAACAACAAGGAAAAGAATATGTGTGTCACCACTAAAAATGTCCTTGTATCCGTTAGATATCCCTCCGTCCCCCACGTCTTCCCGATTCCCATTCCTAGGCAATCTCTAGTCTGTTTTCCTACATATTATCCCTACATATTATCTTGCATTTTCTAGAATAGTATACAAATAAAATTATATAAGACATACTCCTTATTTTTTAGGGGTGGGGAGTTGACTTCTTTCACTTGGTATTTTGAATATTATCCATAGTGTTATGTGCTCCAATAGTCTGTTACTACTTGTTTATCCGTTCACATTTCAGTGGACATTTGTATTATTTCCACATTTGGCGTATTTATTTCTTTTTATTAGAGATTGAGGGGGGGGAGAAGGAGAGGGGAGGGTGGAAGGAGAGGTGGGGGAGAGATAGGGAAAGGGAGATGGAGAGGAAGAGGGAGATAGAGAGGGAGAGGGAGAGGGGGAGGGAGAGAGAAAGAGAAAGAGAGAGCAGAGGGAAAGAGAAAAAGAATCTTAAGCAGCCTCCATGCTTAGTGTGGAGCTCAATGTGAGTCTCAATAACACGACCCTGGGATGATGACCCAAGCAGAAATCAAGAAATCAAGAAATCTACCAACTGAAGCACCAGCTGCTCCTTATCCTATTAAAAACAAAGCTTCTATAAACATTCATTTTTTTCTTTTCTTTCATCTCTCTCTCTCTCTCTTTTTTTTTTTTTGTTTTGTTTTGTTTTGTATGATCGTAAACTTTGATCTCTCTAGGGAAAATATTTGAGAGTAGTTTTGGCTGAATCATAGAATAGGTTGCATGTTCAGCTTTTTAGGATACTGTCAAACTGTTTGCCAGGGTAGTTTTATCACTTTTACATTCTCATCAGCAGTATGTGAGAATTCCAGTTCTTTCATATCCTAGCTAACACTTTGGAGCCCTGTCTTTTGATTTTAGACATCTCGTAGGTATGACGTAGTAGTTGATCTCATTGTATCTCATTTATCTCATTGTAGTTTATATTTGCATTTCCCCTCATGATGCTCAACACATTTGCATGTGTGTATCTGCTGTACATATGTCTTTTTTGGTAATGTGTCTTTTCAAATCTTTTGCCTTTTTTTGGATTATTTCGCTTCAGAATATTGAATCTTGCGGATGGCCCATATGTTCTAGATATAAGTCCCATTTCACATAGGTGATTTGTAAATATATTCTCCCAGTCTCAGTCTTCTATTTCACACTCTTTGTTCTTTGAAAAGCAAAAGTTTTGGGTTGATAAAATCCAATCAATCATATTTTTTTCTTGTAATGAGTCATATTGGTGGTGTAGCTAAGAAATGTTTGCCTAATCCAAGATCATAATGGTTTCCTACTTTAGGTACTTTAAAAAAGCTATCGTACTGTATTCTAGATCGCATTGGTTCTGATGAGAAATCTTTTTCCTCCCTTTCTCTGGATTAAAGCAATTTGATTGTGGGGTGCCTTGGTGTAGTTGTCCTCCTATTTCCTGTCCTTGAGGTTCATTGAATTTATTGGAACTATATATTTTTAGTTTGCATCAACCTTAACAACTATAAATTCAAATTAGTTTCATTATTTACTGAAATTAGTTTTCTTGTCTGTGTTCCTTGGAGATACAATTACATGTATATTGGATGATTTGCAGTCACATTTTCTCTGTGTGTTTCATTTCAGATGATTTCCATTGCTATGTCTTTAGGTTCATCAAACTTTTTTTTTTCCTTCACTGTCTATATGCCTTTAATTCCATTCAGTAATCATAGACCAGATTTCTTATTTTAGTCATTGCTTTTGTCATGAGAAGTTTGGTTTAGGTCTTACATTCACTTGCATGTCTCTATTTAACATGCTCATTCTGCCCTATAATTTCTTGGATATACTGATAATAGTTATAATAACTATTTGAATGTTCTTATGTATGAATTATATCATTTGTGTAATTTCTGGGTCAGTGTCAGTTGAGTTCCCCTTCCTTACGTGTCTTAGTTTCCTGCTTCTTTGCATGCCTGATAATTTTTATGGGTTGCCAAACATGGTCAGTTTTAGCCTGTCAGAGGCTGGATACTTCTAGATGCCTAAAAACATTCTTGGTTTTTGTTTTGGGACATAGTTTAGTTACTTACAAATAGCTTGATCCTTTCAGGTCTTTCTTTAAATATACTTTGGGCAAGGCACAGGCAGCACTTAGTTTAGGGATAATTTTTGTCCAGTACTGACACAAAAATGAAGTATTTTCCAAATGGCATGTAAATTGTGAGGTCTTCCACACTGACTGTCAGGCATTATTCCTGACCCTGTATGGCAGTGGGTATTGTTCCTTCCCCTGGTCTCAGTTTCCTCATACACAAGAGTTTATCCATATCCAATTGAATACTCAAGGCAGGCAATCTGTTGATCTCTGGAGTTCTCTCTGTGAACAACTTTCTCTTCTTTGGTACTCTGCTCTGTGAAATATAACAGTATTCCTGAATCAGTGACTACCCCCTCCACAATTCAGGGAAAATGTTGGGCTATGCCAGCTTCCTCCTCTCTAAACCACAGACTCAAATCCCTGCCTAGTCAATAAGCTAGGACACTGTAGGAACCATTTCATTTATTTCCCAATATCAGGGATCACTGCTCTTCACTGCCTGATGTCTGATGTTTTGAGAACAGCTTCTTATATATTTTGTCTATGCTTTTAGCTGCTTCCATAAGGAGTATAAATCTAGTTTTTGTTATTGCATTTGACTGGAAGTAGAAGTGTTAACACCAATTTACATTTTAGTATTGAGTCTTACTTCTCTGGCTTTGTTCTTTTATCTTTTTATTCTTCTTTGATGATAGATTTAATGTGGACATATGGAGAATGGCCATTGCTAGACATAGGGAGAAACTAGGGATGAGCTGGCAGATTGCAAGTATAGTTAAAAAAGAAAAAAAAAGGAAAGAGTGAGAATATGCGGTCAAATCTTGAAGAAAGGAATTGATGGCGATTGTCAAAGCCATGTGAAATCCCAGCTTCCACTTTAACACCCACAATATGAGAATTCAAACTAATGTCTTCAACTTGGAAACCTTAATCTGCCAGTGAGCTTTACTAATTTCTACTGGTCTTCATAACTCCGTAACAAAGGCCGAGGTTTGGAATTTCTCACCTTTGTTTCTCAGAGAGAAAACACACCAAATTCACCCAGAAAGCAGTGCTTGGGTGAAAACTAGACGTCTTAAATGATTTTTTTTTTTTTTTTTTTTTTTTTTACTGCTTTGCTCAAATGATTCTTTAGCAGTGTTCGCCTTGGAAGAGAACAAACTGTGGCACAGAAGAAGACACATTGGACATGGAGTAGAGTCCAGGGTCGTTGTCTAACACAGTCATAAACAAGTTATGGGGAAGGCACTTGACTTTCCTAGGTCTCAATTTCCTCACCTGGAAATTGGAATAAGGACTCCCATATGAAGGGCCATTGTGAGATTAAATGAGATGATGCATGTGCCAGTTTTACAGAGCCTAACACTTAATATTACATGCAAGCATCTGTGTATTATTTCTTCTAGAGGGAGGGATTTGCATTTCTTTTAGTGGAAGGAAAGAGATGAATATACAACTGGACTATCAAATAAGAGGTGGATAGAGGACTGGCTTACTGGTGTACCTCCTTGTACTCATTCAGCCATCCTGGCCCTGGGCTCCCTCCAAATTAAAGAATCAGTGTCAGAAGACCTGAGATCCACCCGTAGGTATCTGACCCCACACAGAATATTAGCCTGTCTTAGCTGTTCAAATGAGGATAATGATGGCTATCATCGGTGGAGCACTTGTTCCGTGTTGTCGGGTGTTGGATTAAGAAGCTTGCCAATACTGTCATTTAAACTTTTTGACGCTTTGTTATTATTTCCATTTTATAAATTAGGCAGCTGACTTTCAGATATGTTAAGTAATTGGTCCAAGATAACACAAACACAAGTGGTGTGGCTGGGATGGGCACCAGCTCTGCTCCTATGCCAACATGCATGCTCTCACCCATGTTACACTGCCTTCCCATTAGCATGTTAAGGGTTTGGAAAGCTGAGGGCCAACCCTGATAAAGTACCATGGAGTATGTTGGTGCCCTAGCTAAGATCTTTTTCCCTTACCTGACCGGAAACATTTTCACATTAACTGAAACACTAGTCCCTGCATAAGACAAGTTTCCTCAAATTTCTCTTAACGCTATACACTGGTCAGAATATAAAAAGCAACGACTTCAGAACTTGAAAGTTAGCAATAGGAGGTGAATGAGGGAAGGGAAGCAAAACAGGAATGACCGTGTGATGGTTATTATTACGTGTCTACTTGAGTTGGCCGTGGGGTGCCCCAGACTAAACATTTTTTCTCTGGATATTTGTAGAGTGTTTCTGGGTGAGACTAGCGTTTGATTTGGTGGACTCAGTAAAGCAGACTATCGTCGCCAGTGAGTGTGGGCAGCATTCAATGTCCTGAGGTCCTGAAGAGAACACAGGGTAGAAAAAGGAGGAATCCATGCCCCACCGCTTCTTTTCGCAGCCTCAGAAGGTGATCCCGCTTAGAGGCAGAGCAGTGGGTAGGGTTAGGGTTGGTTCTCCGGAAGTGCCTTTGCTCCAACAACCCACAGTGATGTGATTTCCCTGCAGGACTGAAATGAGGGCCCATGTGCGGTTATGGGTCAGGGGTAGCGTTGGAAGAGCGGAGCCAAACATATGGGTGGGCCAGACTGAAACTGTCTCAGGATCTCCTCCTCCATCTCCATCATGGCCATGGAAATGTCATGGAGAGAGTGTGACTTCCACACAGGATTTCCCCCAATGGTAATTGGCCCCAATCCGTTATTTCTCTCAGACGTCCATGCTAGGTCCCTTTAGGGCCAGAGCCCAGGCCAGCGTTAGGGTTAGGTCCTAGCTACCTGCATGTAGATCTCCTGGTTTCCCAATACCATTTGTTGAAGAGACTGTCTTTCCCCCATTGTTTATTCTTGTCTCCTCTGTTATGATGTTATGATAGTTATGAGTAATATGGACATTTTAATGATATTGATTCTTCCAATCCATGATCATGGGATAGCTTTCCCTTTGTTTGTGTCATCTTCAATTTCATCATTGACTTATGGTTTTCACACTACAGGTCTTTCACTTCTTTGGATAAGTTTAGTCCTAGCTATTTTACTCTCTCTTTTTTTGGTGCGATTAGGAACGGTGTTGTTTTCTTAATTGCTCTTTCTGTGACTTCATTATTATTATATAGAAACCCTACCAATTTCTGTGTATCAATTCCGTATCTGCAACTTTACTGAATTCGTTTATTACTTCTCGTAGTTTTGGGGGAAAGTTTTAGGGTTTTCTAGCATATTCTTATGTCATCTGTAGATAGTGACAGTTCAGCTTCTTTACAAAGGTAGATGACTTTAACTTCTTTTTTCTTATCTGATTCCTGTGGCTAGGACTTCTAGTGTTATATTAAACAAGAGTGGCAAAAGTAGACATATTTATCTTGTTCTTGATCTTAGGGGGAAAGCTCTCATTTTTTCACCATTGAGATGTTAGGTGTGAACTTAATATAAACAATATATAAAATAATATCTTTATGTGTTGAGGCATGTCCGCCCCCCTGACTTTGTTGAGAACTTTTACCATGAATACCTGTTAAATTTTGTCATATGCTTTTTCTGCATTTATTGGTATAAACATATGATTTTTACCCTTCGTTTTGTTGAGGTGGGATATTATGTTGATTGATTGGATGAGCCATCTTTGTTTCCCTGGAATAAAAGCCACTTAATCATTTTAGTGTGTTGTTGAGAGGAGTTTGCTAATATTTTATTGAGGATTTTAAAGTCTATTTGGTTTGATATAGGTGTTGCTACCTGGTTCTGAGGTGGTGTTGTTGTTTGATGTTGTTTTTGTTGTCCTTGTTGTTGTTTGCTTTCATTTGCACGGGAAATGTATCTCCATCCCTTCACTTTCAGTCTGTATGTGTCTAGGTCTGAAGTGAGTCTGTGCTAGGCAGCATACGGATGAGGGTTGTTTTTTGTCCATCCTGTTACCCTATGTATTTGGACTGGAGCACTTCAGCCATTTATTTTTAAAGTAATTGTTGACCGTTATGTACTAATTGTAATTTTGTTATTTGTTTTCCGGTTGCTTTTGTAGGTCTCTGTTTCTTTTTTTCCTTACTCTCTTTCTTTCTCATAGATGGATTTGTGTTGTGCTTTACGTGGCTTTCTTTTTCTTTATTTTTCATGTATTTTGTGTTTTGAGTTTGTTATCACAAGGCTTACATATAACATCCCAAGGAAAAGGCAGTCTATGTTAATTTGGCGGTCACTTAAATATAAACACATTTGAGAAATTTAAAAAGACTAACCTTTGGGGCAAGTGAGTGGCTCAGTCAGTTAAGTGTGCGATTTGGAGCTCAGGTCATGATCTCACAATACGTGAGTTTGAACCGCACGTTGGACTTTGTGCTGACAGCTCAGAGCCTGGAGCCTGCTTCAGATTCTGTGCCTCCCCTTCTCTCTGTCCCTCCCTGTTAACACTCTGTCTCTCTCTCTCAAACATGAAATAAAACATATATTTTTTTTGTAAAATAAAATACAAAGAGTAACTTTTTTAAGTCCCTCCTCCAAATTTTATGTGTATGGTATCATATTTTACATCTTTTTATTCATAATTCTGTAATATCTAATTATGATTTTCCCCCATTAACATTTGTTGCATTGCTGATTAGTGGTGATAAACTTCTTTATCTTCTGTCTGAGAAACTCTTTATCTCTTTTTTTTTTTTCAAATCTTAATGATAATCTTTTCAGGTAAAGTTTTCTTGGCCATGGGATTATCCTTTCAGGCCTTTGAAGAAATCATGTCACTCTTTCCCAGCACGCCAACTTTCTGCTGAAATATTAGCTGACAGCTTTAGGTGTTTGTTTGTTCTGATTTGTTTTTTAAATCATAGGTAACTTTTGCTTCTCTCTTACAACTTTTGAAATTCTTCATTAATCTTTAAACTTTGACGTTTTAATTCTGATGTGTCATAGTGTGGGGCTCCTTGGTTTCATCATGTTTGGAATTCGGTGCTTCTTGTCCTAGATGTCTGTTTTCTTCTCTAGTTTTGGAAAGTCTTCAGTTATCTTTTCTTCGAATAATTTTGGTCCTTTTTTTCCTTCTGGTGGAATCCCTATTATGTGGATTTTCGCTCACTTGATATTTCCAAAGTATCCCTTAACCTATACTTAATAAAAAAAAAAAAATCTTTCTGCTGTTTGTTTTGGGTGCTTTCCCTTAATCTCTCTTCCATATCACTGATATGTCCTTCCGCATGCCATCTTCTACTGTTGATTCCCTCTAGTGTTTTTATTCCCAGCTATTATATTCTTGAACTCTGATTTTGTGTGTGTTTGCTATCTCTTAATTAAGGGTCTCACTTAGTTCTTCCTTTTCTCTGCAGCCCGGCGAGCATCTTGACCATCATTAATTTATATTCTTTATTTAATTGAGGCACAATGCTTACCTGCATTTCAGCTCTTTTCTGGGTTTTTTATTGTTCTTTCTTTTGGAGCATATTTCCCTGTCTCTCCTTTTGCTTACCTTTCTGCATTTGTCTCTATAGATGATGCAGAGCAGCTACTGCTCCTACACTTGAAGGAATTGTCTTATATATGATTGTCCCCCTGGGTAGACTCTGTGTGCTAGTTGGTGACATTGGCTGGCTGGCTGAAGCCGTGGCTTGCATGGACTGGGGATCCTGGGGCTTTCTACATAACAGGCGCCCTGTCAGGATACTTAAAGCTGAAGTGAAGGCAGACTGGGGTGTCCCAGGATTCTGTGTGTTGAGGGTACCCTGGCAGGACAGCTGAAGCTGAAATGATTGCAAGTTGAGGCATGCTGGGGTGCTGTGTATATGTTCCCAGTACAGGGTGGCTAGAACATAAGCAGTCTGGGGGACAGGTTGTCCTTGATCTCTCTATGCAGATGGTTCCTGGGCATGATAGGTGAAGCTAAAGTGGGTACAAGCTGAAGGCACCTGGGGCTGTATATGCAGAGGATACCTTGCCAATATAGTTGAAGCTGAAGTGAATATAAACTAGGGTGTACCAGGATTTTCCACTGAGAGGGTGCCCTGAAGGGGCTGTGGGAGTTGAGGTGGGTTACAGTCCAGGAATGGCTCATTTTATATGCTAGTTCCTCTTTAAAGTGCATTGTTTAAGGGGGGAAAGCATGCCATGGGTGTGTGTGTGTCCAGTGCAATTGGGGCTGGTGTGTATTGTGGGCCTGGAACTTACTGAGGCACCAGGCCAGCTACAACAACTGGACGCTGCTCTGGTCTATGCTTTTAAAGTGGAAGGAGAATGTGGGGCAGCTGGGTGGCTCAGTGGATGGAGTGTCTGACTTCAGCTCAGGTCATGATTTCACAGTTCATGAATTTGAGAACCACATTGGGCTTGATGCTGTCAGTGTAGAGCCTTTCCCGAATCTTCTTTCCCCCTCTTTCTGCCCCTGCTCTGCTTGTATTCTCTGCTTCTCAAAAATAAGTAAACATTTAAAAATGTGGATGTAAAATGTAACCCTGCCATTCTTCCATCTCTATGACCCAGAGAGAACTCCTGTGGCTCCTCTGTCGTTGACAGAGTTCTAATGCTCTCTTTTATATGACAGTTGCTCTTTTCAAACTGCAGTGTTTTTTTTTCTTTCTTTTTTCTGCCCAAAGACAGAGGAGTCTGTTCCTGGTCCTTCCCCAACTGCCCTTTGCAACGTTAGGGGTGAGTGTTTCCTTTGTTACTGTCTCTCTGTCTTGCTGTTGTCTTTCAATTTTCTATGTTTTGTTAGGCACAATCTGTGCATTCAGTCCTCAGCTCCTCAGGAGGAATTGTTATATCAATGGGTGCAATCCCCAGGGAGCTGGACAAATTGGAAGTACACCTTCTGGCTGGTTCACCAGAAACGTAGTCAGGGAGTTCAGGCACAAGAGCACCTATCTCCAAGGGACCCAAAAAAAGTGAGGTTTGGCTACCCATTACTGACAAGATCGCAATTCAAAGGAACTAGTGGAGGTGAAACAAATGGGAAATGTATTCAGAGGCCGACACCAGAAATGCAGCAGACTCACATCAAAGACTCTCTCTAAAGTGCTGAAAATACTTCCAGGTTTATGAAAGGAAAATGTGGGACAAAATGAGGTAGGTATACACAGGTGGTCACTAAGGTCAGGCTGGTCATTGTCTTGGGCTTGAGGGTGGAGACTTATTGGCTCAGGCAGTCCTTATTGCTAGAGCGGTAGATTCAGTTCCCATCAGGTGATACTTTGCTTTCAGGATCCTGAATTAAGAGATAAGCTGAGGGTGGGGAGGGGGCGCCTGGGTGGCTCGGCCGATTAAGCATCCTACTTCAGTTCAGGTCATGATCTCATGGTTCATGGGTTCATGCCCCACATTGGGCTCTGTGCTGACAGCTCAGAGCCTGGAGCCTGTTTCAGATTCTATGTCCCCTGCTATCCCTGCCCGTCCCCCACTTGTGCTCTGTCTCCCTCTGTCTCAAAAACAAAGAATCATAAAGAAGGAGAGAAGCTGGAAAGAAAAAGTTAATCAATTGGAAAGTTTCAGGTCAATATGGAGGTAGATGAAATCTTCTTTCACCTTGGAGGAGTTGAGTTCAAGGCCTTCCTACACAGCCATCTTGAACCGAAACTAGAATAGGGTCCCACTGAATCCTATTTTGATTGGGGAAAGTTTGGGAGAAATCCAAGGAAGGAGACAATAAAAGCAAGGAATCTGCCAGTTCTGTGTACAAATCAACATACACACCAGTACCTCCCCTGATTACAAGTGTGGCATGTACAGAAAAAGGCATAGAAAAGGCCTTCAGATTGGAAAAAGTAAAAATAAAAACTATCTCAATTCTTTTATGTATTTATTTTTCAATTTGTATTTTGGAAAGAGAGAATGAGCAGAGATGGGGAGAGAAAGAGACAGAGAGAAAGACAGAGAGAGAAGCTTAAGCAGGCTCCATGCTTAGCACAGAGCCCCACACAGGGCTCAATCCCCTGACCATGGGACCATGACCTGAGCTGCTGAACCCAGCAGTCTGGTAGTCAACTGATGGAGCCATCAAGGTGCCCTGAAAACTGCCGCGACTCTTAAATCATGGGGTTATCAACATGAAACAAATTCTAAGGGGTATACATCAGGTTTCTAGAACTCAAACATAATTAAAGAAGCCCCTGAATACACGGTCAATATATACAAGTCAGTTTTATTTTTATACACAAGCAATGAACAATTAGAATATGAAATGCTTTTAAAGAACCATTTAATATCACACCAAACATTGAAATACTTACATTTAAATCTAACAGCCATGCACAGGATCTGTATGCTAAAAGCCACAGAAGGCTGATTGGATCAATCAAGGAAGATATAAATAAATGGAGAGATATGCCATATCTATCCATAGAAGCCTCGCTAGTAAGATGCCAATTTTCAACTTGATCTAGAGATTCAACATAATCCCAGTCGAAATCCCAGGATTGTTTTGTGGATATCAGCAAGCTGATTCTAAAATGTGTGTGAAAAGACAAAGGAACTAGAACAGCCAAACAGCTCTGAAAAATAACCAAGTTGGAGAACTCATGTTGCACAATTTTAAGACTCAATATAAACCTCCCGTAATCAAGGCAGTGTGATAGTGAAGAAAGATGGAGACACAGGTCAAGAGATAGAACAGAGAATCCAGAAACTGACCCCATACACAAGCATCCTCACCCAACTTCTGATAATGACATATAGCCAACCTAACAGAAAAAGGGATATAGTCTTTCATCAAGTGTTACTGGAACAATTAAGTGTTCGTATGCAATAGTAATCAATGAACTAAGTAATTATTTGTTTAATTAATCGGTTCATTGATTAATTAATTAAGAGAGGCCTTGACCTAAATTCATAACTTATACAAATATTCACCCAAATGGATCATAGATGTAAGTGTAAAGTACAAAATTATAAAACTTTCATAAGAAAGAAGGAGTGATGTTGATTCATTGAATCTTTCAATAAAAACTTTTGGAGCACTTAGAATGAGACAACACAGTCTACACCCAGAGGATCCATTAGTGAACAAAAGGAGCAAGGATCACTGTGATCTTGGTGCTTAATAGTCCAGTGGGGGGACTGACAAAGATAATGGAAATAGAAACTATGGTAGGGAATAATGAATGGGGAAAAAAAGGAAATACATCTTGGAGAGGATAGAAGAATTGGGGGAGGGGGTGTGAAATACTAGACAGGGTGAAATACTAGACACAGAGGGTCCTGCTGAAAAAGGTGTCAGTTGAATAAATACCTCAAGGAAATGAGAGAACTACCTGCTGACGGGAAGGTGATCTAGGCAGAAGGACCCATGAATTCCCCAAGGCAGGAGTGTGAACGTGTGTACTGATGGGAAGCAAGGAGGCCAGTATAGACAGAGAAACGAGGATGAGAAGAAGGAGGAATAAAGAGGTGGAGGTTGTGGGTCAAGGAGGAGAAAAAGAGGATGGGGGAGAGAAGGATGTAAAGACTGCCAGCAATAGACAAGGTGAAGCCAAATCTGGTCATACCTGTTCCTCCGCCTCACATTACCGGCTGCAGATCTTTTTATTTTTTAATTGACATTTACTAAACTGTGTCTAGACCATGAAAAGCTAATTCTACTTGTAGCAACTAATTGAAGCAAGAAAATGGAACACGCTAAATGATCAATAGCAGTGTTTAAATAGGTTATGGCATGCTATGTGGCCTTTAAAATTCATAGACCTGCAGAACATTTATGACCTAGCGAAATGCTCGTATCACTAGATGACCGGAAATGGGATTCACAGCTACATAGCTAATTCTGGTTAATGCATGTACATATACCTCTTCCGTGGCGATTATACCACAGTGTTAGAGGTGCTTACCTCCAGGGGCACCTGAATGGCTCAGTCGGTTAAGCATCTGGCTCTAGATTCCAGCTCAGTTATGATTCCACAGTGTGTGGGACCAAGCTGCATATTGGGATCTGCACTGACAGCGTGGAGCCTGCTTATGATTCTATCTCTCCCTCTCCTCCCATCCCTCACTCTTGCTCATCTCTCTCTCATTCTCTCTCTCTGCCAAAAATACATAAACATTTAAAAAAAGGTGTTTAGATATGCTTATCTCCAGGTGTTTGACTTATGACCATTTTTCTTTCTTTTTTTTTTAAATTTTCTAAATTTTCTGCAATAAACTTTAAGACTACCATAATCATAATATAACGTTTCAAATAAATGATTCAGTCTAGTGTCATTTAAATAAATAAAGGGTTTCAATTCATAAATTTATTAGGTACATTCAACATATCAAGGATAATTTCAAATAGTCCAGTGTTAACGTTGCTAAGGTCTAGATTACAATGGGAGTCTAGGGATACCTGGGTAGCTGAGTCAGCTGAGTGTCCAACCTCTGCTCAGGTCATGATCTCACATTTGTGAATACAAGCACCACACCAGACTCAGTGCTATCAGCATAAAACTCACTTTGGATCATCGGTGTCCTCTGTTTGCCCCTTCTCTGTTTGTGCTCTCTCTGTCTCAAAATCAACATTATTATTTTTTTTATTGTTTTATTTTTTTAATGTTGATCTATTTTTAAGAGAGAGAGAAAGAGTAAAATTCGGGAGAGAGAGAGAGAGAGAGAGAGAGAGACAGAGAGAGAGACAGAGAGACAGAGAGACAGAGAGACAGAGAGAGAGAGACAGAGAGAAAATCCAAAATCCAAATCCGATTCCGGGCTCAAACTGACAGACTGTGAGATCATGACCTGACTTGAAGTCAGATGCTTGACCAACTGAGCCACACAAGAGTCCATAAAAACTGTGAGTATATAAGAAATTACATTTGTTTGAAAATCATATAATAGGCTTTACACCATATGCTATTGGCTTTAGGAAAGACTTTAGTGAACAGATTCATCAACCCACTTACTCTAATTAATATATTAACTTCCAAAATATCATCTTCAGTGGGTCTGCTCCAGGACCACATCATATTAAACACGAACAAACAAGCAAGCAAGCCAACAAACAGACAGACAAAGAAACAAACAAAACAAGAACTAGTAGCAAATCATGACACATAATGATCCATCCCACTGTCAACTTTTGTTACTATTTTTTTTGGCCAAAGAGCTTATTTCAAAGGATTCTATTGCTTTTAATACAGATGAACTTCTGCAATTAGTTCAGCATATAGGTTTGTGGACATACTGAAAATGTAAAGTAAATACATAATTTTATATTGTATAACCTTAGGCCTCTAACTTCCATGAAACTCCAAAAGGAGGACATTACCAGCAACATCTCCCTGCGATCACTCCCCATTCCTGCTCCATCTCCCTTCCCCAACGTAATCAATATCCTGACTTTGAGCAACAGAGATTAAATTAGTCCATGTTTGAATTTTCTAAAAATATAATGGAATAATATGCATTTCTTTAGATCTGGCTTCTTCCGTTCAACATTATAAGGCTCATCGGTGTTGTTTTGGATAGGTGTAACTCAGGGATTGGTACTTCCACATTATATTCTCTTACATGATTATTTAACAATTTGCTTATCCATTCTACTGTTGATTCACGTCTGGAATGTATGTTTCCATACTGTACTTATTATTCGGAAGGCTGCTATGAACATTTCCCTTTTACTGTGCTCAGCATGAAGCATATCTACTACAGCGCGTTAATGTTTAGTTAGCTGCCTTAGCCTTAAACCCTGGCTGTACATCAGAATCACCCTGATGTCTGGATGGCAGTTCCACAGATCATTCTAATTTGAGCTTGGGTTAAGAACCACTAGGGTAGATGTTGAAATCCCCAGACAAAAGGAGGAGATGAATCCAGTTTAAGGAATTCTCAATGGGTTCCACTTTCTGGACAATAAAATGCAATGTAAAAATTATTTTCTGGCCATATTGACATCAATTTTCTCCCCCTCCACCTCCCCGTCTTTCTTCTCCTTCTCCTTCTCCTTCTCCTTCTCCTTCTCCTTCTCCTTCTCCTTCTCCTTCTCCTTCTCCTTCTCCTTCTCCTTCTCCTTCTCCTTCTCCTTCTCCTTCTCCTTCTCCTTCTCCTTCTCCTTCTCCTTCTCCTTCTTCTTCTTCTTCTTCTTCTTCTTCTTCTTCTTCTTCTTCTTCTTCTCCTCCTGAGGACTCCTCTTCCTCCTCCTCCCCCTCCCCCTCCCCCTCCCCCTCCTCCTCCTCCTCCTCCTCCTCCTCCTCCTCCTCCTCCTCCTCCTCCTCCTCCTCCTTCTTCTTCTTCTTCTTCTTCTTCTTCTTCTTCTTCTTCTTCTTCTTCTTCTTCTTCTTCTTCTTCTTCTTCTTCTTCTTCTTCTTCTTCTTCTTCTTCTTCTTCTTCTTCTTCTCCTCCTCCTCCTGAGGACTCCTCTTCCTCCTCCTCCCCCTCCCCTACCCCTCCCCCCTCCTCCTCCTCCTCTTTCTTCTTGTTCTTCTTGTTCTTCTTCTTGTTCTTCTTGTTCTTGTTCTTGTTCTTCTCTTCTTCTTCTTCTTCTTCTTCTTCTTCTTCTTCTTCTTCTTCTTCTTCTTCTTCTATGGTGTAGCTTACATTTTGACCTACAAAAGACCCCATCCTGGAGATACAGTTTGCATGGATGTAGTGACAACTATGAGGAAATCAAAACAAAATACAGTGTTTTTGTTTTGTACATGAGTGTAATGTGCCAGGATTTTTTCCACACGTTTTACAGGCATTACCAATAATCTCACAACTATACTGAACATAGGCGTTATACTTCCCCTTACAAATTGGAAAAGCAAACTCTGAGGTATCATTTGCCTACAATCAAAGATCTGGCTGGTAGAAGAAATTGATGGGGCCAGGTAATTTAAAAAATCCACAATTTTGCCCAAGGTAACCTCTGGGAAATCAGAAAATGAGCGGCTTTCATAAGTGCAGCTGCCCAGAGCCTTTCGGAGGAGCCGTCTGTGTGGAGCCCGGGCTTTGGCGCCATCACATCTCCAGGATCTCACTACCAGGAGAAACCCCCATTGTTGGGAAGGGCAAGAACATCCATGCATGGCAACTTAAGGTGTTTTAACCCCTGTCAAGATAGTGCAAACCTCCAATTACTTCATTCGGTACTTCAAGGAGCAAATCAAAGCACACCTCGTGGGATTTTCAAAAATCACTCTGAGATGAGAAATCAAACAACGAAAAGTCATAGCAACGCAAAGCAAGAAACACTTTCCAAAACAGAAAGGGCCCTCTGGAAGGGCCAGGCCATGAAGAGGGGATGAGCCCACTTTAATGCAGCAGTGCTCTCAGGAGCAGAGCACATAAAACAAAACAAAACAAAGCAACACAACAACAACAACAACAACAACAACAACAACAACAACAACAAAAACGTTAAACAACGTTAAACAAAAACATTAAAACACATAAGGAATAGAAAACTATCCACAATGATGAAACCGAAGAATTCCTGTCAGACGAAATTCCAGGAAGAAGTGACCGTTAAAGAATTGATCAAAATAGATAAAAGCAGTATAACAGCAAGAATTTAGATTAATTGTCATAAGATTAATCACTGGGCTTGAAAAAAGGCATAGAAGACAACAGAGAATTTAGTATTGCAGTGATAAAAGAACTAAAACATAGCCATGGTTAATTAAAAAGGCAATGACATAGGGATTGGAATGACATAGGGATTGGTTTTAATCACTGATACAAAAACAGATAAGCTGGAAACTTGGATGTCTATTACCCAAGTTAATAGTTATGCGATTGTAGCAAAAGCTAATTCTAAAAAAACTTTTAAATAATGAAAAACAGAAAGCTAAAATATGTCAAGGTTTAAATACCTAGCATGAGCCGTGCAGCTGTATAGTTGTTTAAAATTCTAGGATATCAAATAATATTATGTGATAGCCTTTGTAACACATGCGAAGTTCACCATTTCTACCTTTGCTCTTCTACATGTGGAGTAATACGTTATTGGGCCTTATAGAATATCTGAAAAAATGAATGGTAAAAATTATAAAGTTTTTGAAAGTATATTTTGCTAATGATTTTGTCATGTCAAACAAAGTTATAAATAGGTGTTATTTCCAAACCCTATTCACGTGCACTCTTATTATGGCTAGACTCCATAAAAAGTTATTGCACAATTGCAATAAACATGATTACCAGTGCAATCTATTTTTTTTAAATTCCATTTGTTCATTTATTTGAAAGCCAGAATAGAGCATGGAGAGTGTACCCTGTAGGTTCTGGATTCTCTCCTTGATTCCACATATCTTATTTGGGCTGCTACCATAAAGACAGTAAAACAATATTATCTGGACAATGAACATGTAAACTTTAGTACACCTCACTAGTATTACAATTTTGCTGATTAGCATATGTGTTTACAAATACACTCGTGTGCACTGGGTGAAGTTAGATGTTTCATACTTCTATCCATATCATGAGGAATTCAATATATTTTAAAGAGTTAGATTCCAGTTACCAAATCTAATGGGGGATAACATGCACAGTTCTTGCTTATTTCACACTTATTGCGAAATTATGAAGTTAACATAGAGCCCAAAGGGTAAGTTCTTTTTAACTACACTTAACTGAACATATATCACTGAAAGTCAAACTTTGGCCTTTCAAAGATGACATGAGACTGAACGCGGAAAACCCAAAAGACTCCATGAAAACGCTGCTAGATCTGATACATGAATTGACCAAACTCACAGGATACAAAATCAGTGTAAAGAAACTGGTTGCATTTCTATACACCAATAAGGAAGCAACAGAAAGAGAAGTCAAGAAATCAATGCCAATTACAATTTCACCACGAACCCTAAAATACCTAGCAAGAAACCTAACCAGAGATGTAAAAGATCTGTAAGGTGAAAAGTATAGACAATGTATGAAGGGAAATGATGAAGACATAACAAAATCAGAAACAAACAAACAAACAAACAAACAAACAAACAAACAATCCATTCCCATAGAGTGGAAGAATGAATAGTGTTAAAATGTCAATACTACCCAAAGCAATCTACACATTTAATGCAATACCAATCAAAATTGTACCAACATTCTTCTCCAGACTAGAGTAAGCAACCTGAAAATTGGCACGGAACAACCAAAGAACCTGAGTACTCAAACTTATGTTGAAAAAAGAAAGCCAAAGTGGGAGGCAGCCCAGACTTCCCCTTTCCTATGGAGCTGTAATCATCAAGATAGTATGACATTGGCACAGAAACAGGCACATTAACCAATGAAACAGAGTAGAGAACCCAGAAGGGGCCCCGCAAATGTATGGTGAACTAATCTTTGACAAAGCTGGAAAGAGAATCCAATGGATAGAAGACAGTCTCTTTACAAGTGGTGCTGGGAGAACTGAACAGCAACATGATGAAGAATCAACTAGATGACTTTCTTACAACGTGCACAAAAATAAATGCAAAATGGATGAAAGACTTAAATGTAGACAGGAAACCATCAAAACACTAGAGGAGAAAAGAGGAAAAAAAAACCCTTTGACCTCAACTGCAGCAATTTCTTCCTTGGCATGTCTTAAAAGCCAAGGGAATGAAAAGGAAAAATGAATTATCAGGACCTGGTCTAGATAAAAATCTTCTGCACTGCAAAGGAAACAATCAGCCAAATTAAAAGGCAACCGATGGAAGGAGTGAAGATATTTGCGAATGACATATTGGTAAAGGGTTAGTATACAAAATGTATAAAGAACTTACCCAAGTCACACCTGGAAAATGTAATACAGTGAAAAAATGGGCAGAAGACATGAATAGACACTTTTCCAAAGGAGACATCCAGATGGCCCACAGACACATGAAAAGATGCTCAACATCACTCATCATCAGGAAAATACAAATCAAAGCCACACTGAGATACCACCTCACACTAGTCAGTGTGGCTAAAATGAGCAACTCAGGAAACCACAGATGCTGGCGAGCATATGGAGAAAGAGTAACCCTCTCTCCCTGTTGGTGGGAAAGGAAACTGGTGCACCACTGTAAGCATGAAACCTACGGACATCACAATGACTCTAAACGCATATCTTTCCCTAATAACACTGAATTTCAATGGACTAAATGCTCCAACCAAACAACATAGCGTATCAGAATGGATAGAAAAGACAAAAACAAAAAACAAAACAAGACCCATCTCTTTGCTGTCTACAAGAGACTGATTTTAGACATGAGGACACCTTCAGATTGAAAGGGAGGGGATGGAGAACTATCTATCATGCTACTGGAGGTCAAAAGAATCCTGGAGTAGCCAACTTATATCATGCAAAGTAGAGTTTAAATTGAAGACTGTAACAAGAGATGACGAAGAGCTTTTTATTTTAATTTCAGGGTCTCTCCATCAGGAAGAGCTAAACATTTTAAATGTCTACACACCAAATTCGGAGACACACACATATATAAAACAATTAATTAAAAACATACAGAAACTTGTTGATAAGAATGTGGTAATTGCAGGGACATTAAATTAACCACAGAAAAAAGGATGGAAAATCTCCAAAAGCATGGAGGTTAAAAAACATCCCACTAATGAATAAATGGGTCAACCAGGCAATTTGAGAAGAAATTAAAAGATATAAGGAAACAAATGAAAACGAAATACAACAATACAAACCCTTCGGGATGCAGCAAGGGCAGTCCTGACAGGGAACAACAAAACAAAGCAAAACAAAACAAAACAAAACAAAAAACAAAACAAAACAAAACAACAACAGCAACAACAAACATTGCTATCCAGGCCTATCTCAAGAAACAAGAAAAATCCCCAATACAAAATCTAACAGCACACCTACAGGAACTAGAAGCAGAAGAGCAAGGCACCCCAAACCGAGCAGAAGTAGAGAAATAATAAAGATCAGAGCAGAAATAAGCAATATGGAGTCTAAAGGAAAACAGTAGAGCACATCAATGAAACCAAGAGTTGTGTTTTTGAGAAAATACACAAAAGTGATAAACGTCTAGCCTGGCTTCTCAAAAAGAAAAGAGAGGAGACCCAAATAGGTAAAATCACAAATGAAAATGGAATTATGACAACGAATCCCTCAGAAATTCAAGCAATCATCAGGAAACACTATAAGATCTTCTATGCCAACAAACTGGACAACCTGGAAGAAATGGACAAATGCCTCCATACCCACACACTTCCAAAATTCAAACGGGAAGAAATAGAAAATGTGTACGGACCCATAACTAGTGAGGAAATTGAATCAGTTATCAAAAATATCCCAATAAATAAGAGTCCTAGACCAGGTGGCTTCCCTGGCGAATTCTAGCAGACATTTAACGTAGAGATAATAGCTATCCTTCCCAAGCTGTTCCAAAATATGGAAATGAAAGGAAAACTTCCAGACTCATTTTATGAAGCCAGCATTTCTTTAATTCCCAAATCAGACAGAGACACAGAAAAAAAAGGAGAATTACAGGCCAATATCCCTGATGAATAGGGGTGCAAAAATTCTCAACAAGATACTAGCAAATCTCATTCAATAGCATATAGAAAGTATTCAACACGATCAAGCGGCATTCATTCCTGGCCTGCAGGGCTAGTGCAATATTCACAAATCAATCAATGTGCTACATCACATTAATAAAAGAAAAGATAAGAACCATAGTACACTGTCAATAGATGCAGAAAAAGTATTTGAGAAAATACAGCGTCCTTACTTAATACAAATGCTCAAGAAAGTTGGGATAGAAGGAACCTACTTTAAACATCATAAAAGCCATTTATGAGAAGCCACAGTAAATATCGTCCTCAATGGGGAAAAACTGAGAGCATTCCCCCTGAGATCAGGAATAAGACAGAGATGTCCAATATCACCCCGTTGTTGAACATAGTGTTGGAAGTCTTAGCATCAGTAATCAGACAATAAATGAAATGAAAGGTGTCATCATTTGCAACGATGAATTCAAACTTCCACTTTTGCAGATAACATGACACTATACATGGAAAATCCGACAGACTCCACCAAAAGTCCTCTAGCATTGATACATGAATTTAGCAATGGTGCAGGGTACCAAATCAATGTACAGAAATTGGTTGCGTTTTATACACCAATAATGAGGCAACAGAAAGAGAAATAAAGAAACGGATCCAATTTAAAATGCACCAAGAGTCAAAAAATACCAAGGAATAAACCTAACCAAAGATGTAAAAGATCTGTATGCTGAAAACTATAGAAAGCTTGTGAAGGATATTGAAGAAGATACAGAGAAAGCGAAAAACATTCCATGCTCGGGGATTGGAAGAATAAATATTGACAAAATGTCAATACGACCCAACGCAGTCCTCACATTATATGTAGCCCCAATTACATTGCACCAGCATTCTTCTCCAAGCTGGAACAAGCAATCATAAAATGTGTATGGAACCACAAAAGACCCTGAATAGCCAAAGTAATACTGAAGAAGAAAACCAAAGTGGGAGGCACCACAATGCCAGACTTTAGCCACTACCACAAAGCTATAACCATCAAGACAGCATGGTATTGGCACAGAAACAAATACATAGACTTAATGGCATAGAATAGAGACCCCAGAACTGGACCCACATACGTATGGCCAACTAATCTTTGACAGAGCAGGAAAGAATATCCAATGGAAAAAAAGACAGTCTCTTTAACAAATGGTGCTGAGAGAAGTGGACAGCAACATGCAGAAGAATGAAACTAGACCACTTTCTTACACCACTCTCAAAAATAAACTCACAATGGATGAAGGATGTGAATGTGAGACAGGAAACCATCAAACACTTGAGGAGAAAGCAGGAAAAATCTTCTCTGACCTCAGCGTCAGCAAGTTCTTAGTTGACACATCTCCGAAGGCAAGGGAACTAAAAGCAAAAATGAACTATCGGGACCTCATCAAAATGAAAATCTTCTCCACAGTGAAGGAAACAATCAACAAAACTAAAAGGCAACTGACCGAATGGGAAAAGATGTGTGCAAAAGTCATACTGGATAATTGGCTAGTATCCAAAACCTTTAAAAAGAACTCACCAACTCCACACCCGGGAAACAAATAATCCAGTGAAGAAACAGGCAGAAGACTTGAACAGACACTGTTCTAAAAAAGACATCCAGATTGTCAAGAGACACATGAAAAGATGCTCAACAGCACTCCCCTTCAGGGAAATCCAAATCAAAACCGCACTGAGATACCACCTCATGCCAGTCAGAGTGGCTGATGTGAGCAAATTAGAAGACTATAGATGCTGGTGAGGATGTGGAGAAACAGGAACCCTCTTGCACTGTTGCTGGGAATGCAACCTGGTGCAGCCGCTGTGGAAAACAGTGTGGAGGTTCCTCAAATCATTAAAAATAGATCTACCCGAAGACCCAGCAACAGCACTGCTAGGAATTTACCCAAGGGGTAGAGGAGTGCTGAGACATAGGGGCACATGTACCCCAATGTTTATAGCACTACTTTCAACAACAGCCAAACTATGGAAAGAGCCTAGCTGTCCATCAACTGACAAGAGAATAAAGAAGTTGTGGTTTATGTATATACAATGGAATACTACTTGGCAATAAGAATGAAATCTGGCCATTTGTGGCAACGTGGATGGAACTGGGGGGGGGGTGGGTATTATGCTACGTGAAATAAGTCAGGCAGAGAAAGACCAATACCATATATTTTCATCCATGTGTGGATCCTGAGAAACTCAGCGGAAGACCATGGGGGAGGCGATGGGGGGAAAAAGTTATAGAGAGGGAGGGAGGCAAACCATAAGAGACTCTTCAATACTGATAACAGACCGAGGGTTGACGTGGGGTTGGGGAGAGGGGAAAGTGGGTGACGGGCATTGAGGAGGGCACCTGTTTGGATGAACCCTGGGCGTTGCGTGGAAACCAATTTGAAAATAAATTACATTGAATGAAAAAGGAAATCCAGGAGTTGGTCTTACTGTATATGAGATTGTTTTCCATTTTCAGCACTTTATGAGCGTGAGGTAGTAGTAGCTTAAGCTGCGTAGATGAAAGTTTTGTTTGTGTGTTTAAGAAAAGGAGTTGAATAAAGACAGAGGCCTGTCACATGTATCACGTTGACCTTGGCAAGTTTCTCTTCTGATTGTTACCATGACTTATCACTCTTAGTGATTCACATAGTTTGGAGTCATCCTTTCATAGGAAGTGGATTTCAGTTGATCATGGTAGGTGGTCTTTGTAGTATTTTGTGAATGAATTGTGTATGTGGTGATGATGGATGGACTATGCTGGTTGCTTTCAAAAGCACTTACACGGACGGTGTAACACGTTTTCTACCCTTGGAATCCCATACGTTCTCTTACTACCTTGTGTATGCCTTACCTGAAATATTCATGAATTGCTAGGTAGTGAATAGGTTTTAGTGGCACTGAATGCCCTACTGGCCACTCACACAGAATTCGTTGACGCTTTGCTCTTAAGCACACAATGACTCGGTCTTCCCTAGGCTCCATGAAAGTGAGCATGGATACTAACTAGGCAAACTGTTTGCTGCTCCTGTGAAGAACAGTTTCGTGAACTGTGAGCTGTACCAACACAGGTATGGAACCCTAAGCAAGGCACAGTACATCGGTATTCTTTGAAAGGGTAGAGTAGTTATTTCAATTTGCCTTTCAGTGCGTTGCATGACAAGGCATTTAATTAGCTAAAACCCTCTTAGAGTCGTGTTTGATTGCAAGGTGTGTGTACTGTCCACCGCTAAGTGTCATTTCATGTTAGATGGAATTAATGGAGGCTGAAGCACCCATGCATTCACCTCTAAGACAACCCTCTTGAACTCGTGAAGAATTATGGGCCTTCTCAGGTAAGATTAGGTACAGGTCTTTCTCAAGGGCATAGTCTTAAACACAGCCAAACCTAAGGCAGCTTTGGGCAGCCCACCGTGATAAGATATGCAGACATTGTGACCTCACAAAGCGCCTGGTCTCCTAGCAACTGCGATGTAACTCTCACAGCCTGCCTCCTGATTTGGCTTCACGGTAGAAAATTCATCAGGGCCCTGCGGCGGCCGCGAGACCTGGCAAGCGCGGGCGGCCCATAGTGGCCTCACATCCTGAGCAGCAAGAAGAAGCTGGGGGCGCTGGCCCCAGGAGGCCCTGGCCCTGGCAGCAGGGGAAGGAGCCTCTAGCACTGCAGGAGGGGCCGCCCTGGAGGCGCCTGAGGAGAAGATGGTGTACACGCGGAGGCAGCAGCCCCCGGAGGCCTGCCTCCAGACGGGCCGGCCAGCTGCCAGGCGGAGGCGCCACGGAGCCCGGACGGTGGCGGTCGGCCAGAGGAAGAGGCCGCCCCCGCCGCCGCCCTCCCGCGAAGACAGCAGCCACCGCAAGCCCATGGCCCCCGGGCCCTCCTCCGGGGGCTGCACCCTGGAGGAGAGTGGGAGGGCGGCCACCCCGACGCTGACCACCTGCCCCACCATTCGCGGAGTGGACGACGTGTGGGTCGAGAGCAGCCTGGCAGAAGCGCGGCGCCAGGCGCGCCAAGTCCTGGGAGTGAACCTGGCACCCGTGGTGAGACTCCGCCGCTTCCCAGTGCCTGGGCGTGAGATGCGGGCCACCGCCGCGCGACCTCTCAGCCCCGGGACGGGTTGTGCCTGGAGGGATGAACCAGGGACAGCCGGGACCGCGTCCCCTAGTACACTTTATGGGCGAAGAAGCACCAGATGGTCCCGGCCCGCGCCCCCGGGATGCGGCGCCGCCTGCTGGGACTCCGCGGCAGCTGTGCCCCTCTGCTGCCTCCCAGCACCGGGTCTGCGGAGGGAGGAGACCCCTGGACCGCAAGGGAGGTCCCCTTTCTTCCTAACCCCAGATTGAGATGTCTCCAGGACTGTAGGGGCAGATCCATGTGCTCTCTTGTTCCCTCATTGGTCTGAAGTCCTCAGAAGAAGCCATTCCACCCCCACCCCCTCCAAAGGAATTTGGTTCCATCCTTGTGTAATAAAGCTAGAATTTCCTTGCTGTTCTCCCACCTCTGGCTCCTCCCGCCTCATTTTCTTTCTTTCTTTCCTTTTTTGACTGCCACTCTTTCTGGACGAAAGATCGAATGTGTGTGGAAAGTTGTTGCAATAGTTGGTATTCTCAACACCAGTTGCAATAGTGGGTATTCTCAATCCCACACCTTTCTGAGTTTTAACTGGATTCCAACGCTTTGACCAAGGATACTGTCTAAGAAATTCAAGCGTATCACTGTTAATAATGTAAGGATTTGTATGGCTTTGAATGTCATGGGCTCGGTGATTACAAACCAAAAGATTCAAAGTTCAACTGTGTACACATTCTTAAGACGTTTCTAAAGATTTTATACTGAAATGTAATGTTGATGTTTACTGAACTCCTAAAGGAAATGGTAGACACTCGGAAGGTTTTGTTTAGTAAAATTAACTTGGGAAATTCTTTATAAGTGGGTAAAATTGAAAATGCATTGAGAAACCTCACGGTTTCTATTAAAAACCAATGAGTGAATTTCAAAAAATAATAAATAAATAAATAAATAAATAAATAAATAAATAAATAAATAAAAAACTGGTGCTGGTTATGGACATGGATGGAATCCACTCGGAAATGACTTGGCCTTGTACCAATCTCACATACTGATCTGGGAATCTTTCCAGGATAATTTATTTTAAAATGGAAGTCACATAGTGTAAATGAGTAGGGGTAAGCGTGGTGACTAAACCTGCATACATAATAGCCGTTGGAATTCTCTGAAGTATTACTGATCTAGAGCGGTGGTACATTTTTTTGGGCACCAAATAACTGGTGGAGGTTATCTTTGGGCAAAATAGATTTTCCTCACTTATGTTTGTCATTGTTGTTGGATAACAGGAAATATCCACATTACCATGCATCACTCTTATAAATATCATGGCAGTTGGTTAACAGTTTTGCTCCAGGACTCTCCTTTATTATCTTATGTCCATGCACAGTTATGTTAGCAGGTATTGGTCTTTTGTTTGACAATCAAAGACCACAGGGATCAAACAGGAGAGCCACACAGAGTACTTTTCACTTTGATGATAGTGTTTATGTCCTGTGGCCAGCATGGAATTCTTGATTATCCAAGTGACCTCAGTTATTGGTGGCAGCAAGACTTAATGGTGTTTAGTCAGTGGTGCCGCAGCCAGATTTTACTGCGATATCGGAAGGGCCAAGGAGTGATTTTGTACCACTATTCTTTCAAGTTTAAGTATTTTGCAATAGAACCATCCATCCCAGGCTGAAACATGACCTATTAAATCTTCCATATTACGGTTTCTCCCTGCTTGGCAGCTTTTTAGGGGAATAATGAGAGTTGTGATTTTTTTTAATTTTCTTTTAATGTTTATTTATTTTTGAGACAGAGAGAGACAGAGCATGAATGGGGGAGGGTCAGAGAGAGAGGGAGACACAGAATCTGAAGCAGGCTCCAGGCTCCGAGCTGTCAGCACAGAGCCCGACGCGGGGCTCGAACCCACGGACCGTGAGATCATGACCTGAGCCGAAGTCGGACGCTTAACCGACTGAGCCACCAAGGCGCCCCGAGAGTTGTGATTTTGACTCTTGAGCTTGTAGAGTTCAAATGGCATAGCTTCCTAATATACAGTTTTCAGTAAGCCTCATATTCTTGTTTTCACTACTCAGTGGTAATGTGTTGTTACAAATACTGCCACATGAGTAAATAAAAGTGAATAATTATTTAAAAGATGCAGAGGGTTAAATTATACTCGTTTCATAGGAAGCTTATATAAATTTTCGTTACTAGCTTCCATGGCCAATGGTATTTCAAATACAGAGGTTTTTCTCCCCCACCCTTCCCAAATTAACTGTTTTGGCTAATTAGCCCCTGAGGAAAAGATACATATTTGTACAACTTCCCTATTGTATATAATTGTATAGTAATTAAAAATGAATCCAATGACCATATTAGAATGTAATTTCAACATATAGCTTATCGAGGTAGCTTCCCAGAGGGTTTTGAAATTAGATGTAGCTGGGAGGATAACTTTGCTCAGCACAGCTTTGAAACACAACCATTGACACCATGCAGTTATTTGAACTTAACTGAGAATCTTAGTTTTTCCCTGCTATACCTTGTTACTTTATTGCACTTGAACTTGCATTCATGCTTTGGGTTATCTGGGCTATCTGATTTCGGTTTGGATCTGAATGTCCATCCTAAATTCAATATGTTGTTTAGCTGGTCCCTTAAAAAATATTGCCATTTCTAGTTTAAAAAACAGGATATTTAAAAAAAAATTTGTTTTTGCTAAATTTTTAGCAAAATTTAGTAGGAAGATGAAAGTATTTTATGTATCCTTTTGGGCAGACCGTGAAAAGGAACTTGACACGGTGGCTTTTCTGGTGAGGCATTCATTTACTGTCTTCTAAAATGAGTCTGCGCTTAGGTTGTACAGGTTTTTGAAATAAGTCCCATAGTCTTTATTCATTCTCGTACCTTTATATCTCATATGACACAAGAAGGAGAAAGTTTATGACCGTGCTATGCTTGAGTGCCTATATGTGGTGACTGGCACCTCAAATAAGCTTTTGAATTCCTGTTGTCATTTTTATCCCCCTTCTACTTGTCACCCAGCAACTTAATTTTCCTTACAGAACCAGTAATGTTATAATTGTGGAGAGCAAGCTTCATTGTTGTTTACTGTCACTGTTGTGCTGTGTGTTTTGTCCAAGTTTGAGTACACAATTGATCCAGTATAATTTAAACCGGTGGCTTACACATATTAATTTGCTGTGTGCAAACAATAGTACTAGTGTTCTGAACACTGTTGAATAAAAATGCATGAAACATATTTGGATACAAAGAAATCTTAGCAATTTTGAACTCATAGTTTTTTGGTGTTCCAAGGATTGCCATGGAGCTCTTAAAATCAGTGTTTTTAGTGCATATATAATTTATATATATAATATTTATATCATTTAGAGGGTATATATATTATATAGTGGATATATATATATATATATGTATATATATATATACACACACACACATATACATATATGAAATTTGCTTTATTGGTGTATTTAAAATATTTTTGGTAGATTGTCATGTCTTATGGGAATTAGAACTCAGTTGTTTGTCATGGAACTGAATTGTGTTCTGGGACAGTTTAATGTGCACATATGATTAAGATTTACAATCTGGTTGTACTTTTCTTTTAATGTATTAACTGTAAATACGTGTTAGAGAATGTGCAGTGTCTGGCTCTTCTAATGATGTTGGAAAGTTTTGAAATGGAATCTTATGTTTGCATGTGAATCACAAAGCCATGTGAGAAATTTTTATTTCTTTTGTTAACGTCAACATCCTGGAAGCCTTGAGATACGGTTTTTATGCTATTTTGGGAGTCAACAGTATGTCAATATCAAGTCTGATGATCTAGTGAATCCCTGAGACAATGCTTCATGTCAGAGTCCAAACCATTACCCAGTTTGCCACAATAAACACTTTAAAACTGCATCAAAGTTCATTTTGAGTCCTGACTCCAACCCCCTTCTAGTAGTGATAGAAAGCCTAACACTCACGTATGTTTACATTATAAAAGAACATAATGTGCTGCATAAGAGTAGCAACAGTAAAGGCTGTCCTAGAGAATAAAGTAAAGCCAGAATTTTCATTACAGCCTAGCGGGTAGAGGTAGAGTGCTAGCAAGGGCAGGATTCATAGTATTATGTGCCCTGGATTTGTCTTTGTGTCTGAGTTCCTATCCATATTTGGAGGCAGCAGCATACTAACTGTGGATCAAATTGCCTGCGGTGGGATGAAAGATTGACCACTTGAAACCGTTAGAACTGTACGTAAGTTACAGAAATGCTCTGTGCTTTAGCTTCCTGAAGAACCACATGTGGTTAGTAAAATAAACTATTGGACTACTGAGAGGATTAAAAAAGGATGTTAATGGGTGAACACATAGAAAATGCTTCATAAATGCTATTAATTGGAGGCATGTGGGCTGAAAATAAATATATATGCTGAGAGGTACTTGCGAGTTTAACATCCTGAAAATAGAGTGTGGTCTGAGAAAGCCAAAAGACAAATGATGAGAAGGTAATGTATGAGTGGGTTTAGTTGAAGAAAGAGACAGCAGGAGGTGAGGTTAAGTTGATTTATTAGGAAGTTTTCACTGTTGGAGGTTTTCTAGACTTTTCTAGACTTCCTTAGATATTTGGGGTCTTTTGCCCTTTGTTCTGAAATATATTTAAAACATATTGTTATGTATATTAAACTATCTGAGAATTTATACAAATAATAAGAGTTACCGATCACAAACTTGCCAAATGTCAACATGAAATTTTCATTTTGGGTAAGCTCGGTAATGTTTGCTCTAAATCCATGTGAGTTTACATGTACAAAACTAAATCTGAAGCAATATGTGTGAGTTTTGTACTTCCTGTGTTAAAGGAGACCAGTAAGTGCAGTAGTTAGATTTGAAATAGCAGAACGTTGCTACCATAGGGAAAAGATAGCCTCACAGTTGAAGCATGGACACACTCATCTTTAGATTTGGGTCTAATGCCTGTGACTTAGCTCTCATTCCACTCCCACCTGCAGAAGGAATAACAACATATTCTAGGTTGGGGAGCAAGTCAATGTTACAGTAGCTGAAATTAACAATAAAAGAATTTCCCTAGATGGAATTTATCTGGTGGTAAGAAGATCAAAACTGAGCCTGGCTGCAGAGTTTGCAAGAACAATGACTTATCGTCAGCACTCCCTTGTCTTGGCAATGGCACCTTACACTGAAATTTATAACATGCGGGACATATCCAGAGCCCAAAAGGAAAGCAGTGTTCAGAACAAGATGGGACAGTATTGCTCTCAAACAAATTTGAATAAATATTCTTGGGGACTCAAAACTGAACTTCTCTTACTTTGAAAGGTATTCATAGAAATGTTAATGTTGAGATTCTTCCAACTACTGAAATAAGTTATGTAAAATGTGTATGTATATATATATGTGTATATATGTATATGTGTATGTATATGCATATACATATATGCACATATATACACATGTGTATGTATATATACATATATATATACACATATACAAATATATATACATATATACATATATACATATATGTAAAGAAAGGAAGGAGGTTATCATGAGTCACTGGTCCACAACAATTCTGAAGTTCAGCTGGCCCAGGTAGGCAGTCCTTTCATTGGGTCTTAAGGCCTGGGAATGATTTTCCATGGCTCTAGCTCCTCTGGGGTTCTGGCTTTCAACCTCCAAGTCATTCTTCCCTTCTCATGAAAGGTAGCCTGTGTCTACAGCCTTATGGTTGTCTTGGCCTACTTACTTATCGTAGGAGTTTGTGGGTCCAAAGCCTTCTTTCATTTTACTCTCTGGGATTAAGTAAACCCTTCTCTCACATGGACGTTTTCAAACCTTTATAAGGAAAAACACTCCTAAACTTCAAGTTATGTTGTAACAGAGAGAACCCTGTGCCCCACAGTTTAGTCTGCGAGGGTATGCTTATGAGAGAGAACACCAGTATTCTCCAAGACCCTTCTTCATTTAGGACACTTTTCTAGCATCTTTTCCCCAACGTCATCTGCTGAGTGAGGTTGGTAATAATTTCACCTTCAATAAGAGTGACATTATTGATGTTATCTGTGCTAACAAAACATGAAATTGTATTTGAATGGCATTGAGTAAGGGCAAGTAGTATCGGTTAGGGATGTGTTCAGCTGACACAGAAAGGCTGCCACCAGTGGCACGAACAAAGAGAGTTTTACTCACAAAGAGGCTGTAGGCTGTGCTCCATTAAGGCAGCAATGTCATCTGCAGCAGGCTGCATGGAATGGCAGAGCTGCCAATTTCTTTATGACCTACTACACAATTTTGGAGAAAAGGGTAGCAGCCATTAATATAATAATACAAATATTTTTACCACTTTCCATCTTCAAGATGCATCACATGTGTGAGCATTTCAAGCTCACAGCACATCTGTGAGGTAGAATTGTCAATGTCTTTTGGAGGTCATTCGTTTTCTTCTTAAGTCAAAAATTAGCTGTCCTATTTCTAGGGCATGTGGCTCCACCCAATCCCCTCCTAGGTTTCCTTTGCTTATCAATGCATCAAGAAAACTCATAGGAATTCTAGAATTTAATACTTGTGAGTCATGGAGAAACCAGTTCTGCCTTACCAAATCACATTAAATACTCATGCCATTCAGTATCCTCTCAGATGAACCGTTGGAAGGTGTTCCTGTATTAGCGTTGTATTTCTGTTGGCAAGAACCTTGCCTCCTAGGAGGTACTGTAACTTTCATATCTATTAGTAATTGCCAATGAAGTAAAAACCAAGAGTTTTCTTTGTCTTCTTGTTGACACGTTATAATGTATACTAAGTTACCTCGTTTCCTTGTTTACTTTCTTTGCATCATATACCAACTGCAATATCATCACGGAACAATGGTGGCCCCGAATGTAGCATCATTAGCTTTGGAAACTTCAGATATGGCCACGGTAACAGTTAGGGTGGACTCCATCCAGTTCTTGGCCACTTTGTCTTGTCTGATTCTCCCCGTTTATCTACCTCCCACCCCACACACCTAGCCCCAGCAGCACTGAGAATCTTGTTAGTCAGTGAATCTCCAGCAGATACAGATGCAGACCATTTCTCTGGATAATCTTTATGGTTGACTGTGGCCTGGGTAGCAGGACTGGTTCAGACAGAAACACCTGATTTGGGTGCCATCAAGCAGTATCTGTGCCCTCCCTGAGAAATGGGACAGTATGCATTTCAAACCCTTCAAGTCTCCCTGCAGACTTCTGTGTTTTGTTGCTTTCATCCACCTACCAAAGCAACCCAAACTTTATGCTAAAGAGAGTGGGCTTCGTGTGTCCTTTGCAGATTGGAATGCTGTTACTAGTTTGGGTTATCTTAACAAAAACTGGCAAATTATCTAAAAATGTAGAATTCGGTGTGAATTCAGAATCCGTACCTGTAGTAAGCCTCCATGGTTCCGTTGATTAGGGAGAGGTATCAGACCTTACTGTAAGAAACCCTGCCTTTGAATGCTACAGCTCTATGGGCTTTCAAAGCACTATTTCTAACCTGGTTACCAAAAGTCGTTAAGTCTTTGTGAGTATACATTCAGAGCTTTTTTTAAGATCTGGATCGTAGTCTCCAATTTTTCATTACCTTCCTAACACATTTATTCCCAGAGTTCTCTTTATTTTTGAATCGTTCTGTTGGGCCTTTCACCACACCTGTCAAATAAACAATTTCCTCAAATTGAATATATGAACATTTAAGAGCAGTCACGTGTTCAGTGCCCAAATATTTTATGATTTCCGTTAGGAGTTTATTCGGTCTGTGGATGGTGAATAAACAAATGTCTTTTTTTTTTCTTTTTTCCCCACATAATTAAGTAGATGTGCAAGGCAGGATGCTAGGTACCTGTCAAGGGTAATAGGACGTTCAGGAGTGTAAATAAGATTTCTGTCATCAAAAAAAGAAAAAAAAAGATTATTTGATGAACTAAGATAAGCTAAAAAGCTTAAAGAACTTGATGAACTAAGATAAGCTAAAAAGCTTGATGAACTAAGATAAGCTAAAAAGCTCTACTGACATGATGATAAAGCTCATCTTTAAAGCTTGCTTTGTGTACTGATATTATTCCTTTTTTCTTGAAATCTAAAGAAGCTTTTCTTCTTTGGCTCTTAACATTAAATGAAAAGACATTTTCCCCCTATATGTTCTTCTGCCGTTTTTAGGCTGAGCTTTTACAAAAGGCTTTTATGTATTCATTGCTTTTTATCTTCATCCTTTGTCCGAAACAAGCCTTGAGATGGGGAATGAGGGGGACTATTTCTAACCCAAGCTCAGAGGACTTAACTTCTCATAAAACCCATCAATTGATGAGGCATTGAACTCGTATCATGGTGTTCCTTGTGCAGCCCATGGGCAGGATTCCACTGAAGTAATCGATAGCATCGTGGAGACCCTGTCTCTGGAAGGAACTAACAACAAATAAGGATTTGACCTTATAGGCAGATTTTCCTAGAAATCTAGGAATCAAGAGGGCCAGAAGTGGGATGGTGGGAGAGGGACACTGCAGATGTGCTGAATACCCAGGTTCGCTTGAAGCCAACTGAGCAGAGGAAGGTTCTGTCCTGGAGGAGCTTGGCTCAGCAGGGATCAGCTCCCGATTGTTATGCACTTAGTGAAAATACACTCATGAGAGCCTACATGAAGGATGCCTCCAGAACTCTAAGAGGATTCGTTCCTTTCTTATGTCTTTTTTTATGGAAAGTGTCTTGGCGATGCTTACTTCACCTTTGTGTGTCCACAGATCTTCCTCCCACTAGTTGTGTTGCCATGAACCTCCTTACATAGCCCTTGCTCCCCTCCTAGACCATGTGTTCCTCATGGACAGGGCTCACCTTAGCCATCCGTGTGTCATTACTACAGTGCCAGCCATGTGCAAAGGACCCTGTACATACTGAATGAATGCAATGTGTTTATGGGGTTTCAGTTCCCAATTTTTACAGAAGAACTAGCTGTCTCACTTCAATTTTATGTGTAACAGCAGCACTCTATACTGGGGGTTCTCTCTCACATTCTCTCTTTTTACAAACACCTGCATAATCAACTTTTGATGAACTCTTACCCTTTTGTGATCAGATGAATTGGGTGGAACCTTTGCCATCTAGACCTACTATCTTATTTGCAACCCAACACCACTTCAATTCCCTATCCTACAGTAAATTCTTGCTTAGCAAGAAGCACTATAGTTCAGTGACTAAGAGGGTGGCCCCTGGAGCCAGGCTGCTTGGCATCTAAAATCCTATTTTGCTCTATTTCTAGCAGCAGACCTTTGGACAACTTACTTTTTCTCTTTGTTACTCAGTTTTCTCAGCTGTAAAATCAGGCACAACCTAGCACCTTCACCACAGAGCTCTGAAATGAATTCAGTGAGGTAACAAAGGTAAAACACTTGGAATAATGCATGGAACCCCCTTCACTGCGAGTCAGTAAACACTCGCCTTTATTAGTGATGTAACTACGTTTTTGACAAAGTCGCTGCTTGCTTACTTAAAACCTCCACATTGTCTGTGTTGAATGTACAGAAGAGGTGAACTATGGAAGGCACCATGTCAGAGTCAGGCTTACTTGGTAGAATGAGGTCCAATTCCCTGGTGCTGGTGATTGCAAGAGGATACTCAAGGGCACAGAGAGGCACAGAGAGGCACAAGGCCCTCGGTACAAACCCATAACAAGATGATCAGAAAGCCATAGGAAAACAGAGGGAACAAACTAATTTTCCTTTAGTTCCCACCATACACCAGTACAGTTCTCTGCAATTCACACACGTTTCCCTCTCAAGCAAACATAACAGGCCTGTGGGAAAGGTATTATTATTCCCATTTAACACGCAACTAGACTAATGCTTAGAAAGTTTAAATAACTTGCCAAATATCACATCTATGTGGCAGAGCTAGGATTTGAACCAGCATCGGTCACATCCCACTGCCTCTGCCAATCTTTAGAAACATCTTTGGAAGAAGTGAAATACGTTAGTCATAATCATGCGCTGAATAACATAGGACTGGGTACTATAGGCCCATGCAATCCCAAGGCGGGAAAAATATTAATTTACGAAGGCTATTTTGCTTACTGTTATATTTCTCAGAGTGCACAGCGTAAGTGTTCACTCTTTGTGAAATGAGTGAGTTTACGAGGGAATGGACAGAAGTGTCAATACCTATGCTCATACGATTACACCGTGTAGTTTGGTTGAGGATCTCGGGACACTCTGCCTTACATCTTAACTCAGCAGAGTAACGGGAACGTTAGAGCTGTCATAGCAGGTGAAAGAGAAAGTTACTTATCATACCACTTGTCCCAAATTACTCGTAGGCCAGTTTAAAAAGCAGCACACAAACATAAGACAGTGAGAGAGAGCCAGGAAAGCTCAGAGAGAGGGAGAGAGAGAATCCCAAGCAGGTTCTACGCTGTCCGCACAAAGCCTGATGCAGAACTGGACCTCGCAAACCATGAGATCATGACCTGAGTCGAAAGCAATATAGTCACATGCATAACTGACTGAGCCATCCAGGTGCTCTCACCTTTGTTAAGATTGAAATTCCCAGGTTTTTATGTAGATAAATGACAGATCTTACAAACAACAACAAAACAGATTAGAAGGATGGTTCAAAACCAAGGATTGCAAGATTGCAGTAAGGACATAATATGTGGGAGTAATCGGGGTGGGTGGGAGGAAGAAAGGGCCAGGGGCCAGATGGAGGGCCTGTAAATGGAAGCTGACATTCTAGCAAAGGTGGAGACTTGTTACTTCCACTCCTTTACTCCTGAACGTGTTGTCCCCAGCATGTGGTGTCCACTTACCATAAGCTTCAGGGCTGGAGGATGGATAAGCTGCCCATTGTAATCAGGAGAAAACATTCCACCCACAGAATTCACTAACTGGCCTGTTCTATACTGTTTACCCTCTTACTGGCATTGCTAAAAGCACCTACTTTCTCTATACCACCATAGAACAGGCAGATTTTCCCTTGTCTGCCTTTGCTCGCTTGCTTGTCAGTTTATTGGTCCACTTGTGGCTTTATTCACCACTCACCGAAAACTGACTGAGGGACTCTGTGTGCCAGGCTCTATTCTTGAGGTATACCCCTGCCTCCGTAGTGGTGGTGGGTAATTCTTGACCTCTGGGCTTTCAGCTACTACATCAGGTGGGGCTCTCCATCACCTTCTGTTGCTTTTTCATTGTCATTGGGAAGGTGTCTGCCTGTTTCTTCTCTCTAATTATGTACACGGTAGAAATCAGTGCTTTGGGGATATGGATGACTGCAGTGAAAAGACCCCTGGACGTGTCTTTTCCCTTGGGGAATTTGCATATTTGTGCATATTTGTGTCTCAAAATCTAGTTTATCCTAGAGGTAGACATTTTAAACAAAGCAAACACAGTCCAGAAGGGGCTCAAGAAACAAAATCGTTGGATGTGTCCCCGAGCCTGGTAGCAATGCAGGTGGGCTAGAGGCTTACAGATGTGTAGCTAGACTGTTGTTGGAAGACAGCTTCACTGTGCATCTTCAGCCAGGAAGTGGTACAGCTGGAATGAGAATTCTCCTAGTGTGATTCTTGGCCTGGTGTTTTCCTGCTGACTCATTGGCCTGGGAGGGCTGAGACCTGTTGGAACTTTGCTGCGTTTTGCTGCAGAATCAAACACTAGCTAGGTTTGTCAGGTAGTTATAGAATGGGCTTTTACAGCAAGGTAGGGTTGGGGTCAGGGTGACCTGGCAGGAGGGAGGAAACTGAACAGGCAGGAGAGTGGGACTGACAGAGGCTGTTTTCTTCCACTTTGTTTGGGCAGACCTTAGTGAGGATGTCTAGTCCTGAGTACTGGTGAAGTTTCTGTACTGGCCATGGAGTTGGGCGGGCACCTTAGAGAGATTCCTGACAGTCTGGGGGAAGTGTGTGTGTGTGTGTGTGTGTGTGTGTGTGTGTGTGTGTGTGTGTGTGTGTGTGTCAAAGAGAAGGAGAGTGAGAAAGAAAGAGAGAGAGAGAGAGAGAGAGAGAGAGAGAGAGAGAGAGAGAGAGAGAGAGAGAAAGATGGAGAGAGAAGTCCCAGTAAGGGAATGTGATATTTATTCGGATTGCGTCTTCAATTCATTTTCAAAGGATTCAAATCACAGGGAATTTCTCTTAAAACTAAAAGTATGTACTGAGTTTAATCCTAATAACATTAATCATAAAATAAGATCTAGAATTTGATGTCCATCAATTTATAAATAAATCTTTCTGGGGCAGAGGGGTCAACATGGTGGAGAAGTATGGGGATGTGTACATCCCATGTCTCTCAAACAAAGTGCTGAAGCCAAAGTATTTTGAACCACAAAAGTCTGTGAGGAAAACACACTGAATACTCCTGAAGGAAATGAGACAACTTGAGAAATGACAGGTGGCTGATTGTGAACTGGGGTACATAAATTGGGCCAAGTAGGAATGGAGGGAAGAGATCCCCTTCTGCGGAGAGACAAAAGTAAGAGAAAGAGTGGCTCCGGGAGTGTAGGGCTGTATGTGGATAAGAGGAGAACCTCGGACTGGGACTGAAAGGGATCTTATCTCTAACTGTGGGGCTTTCTTGGATCTGGGGCTAGGCTCCATGTTTGCGCACTTGGGGAGGAGAGGAGGCAGCATTGGTTTGAGGGGTAGATCAGGGGCACAGTCCACAGAAGGAGACAGTAGCCCCTCCCTGGAGGGCTGTGCAATAGAACAAAGCCTGCCTGCATCCAACACCCTCCGGATCAGTGGCTGGGTCTAGGGCGCAGTCTGCAGTAGGAGAAAGTGGCCCCCTCCCTGGAGGCGTCGCTGTGGGACAAAACAATGCCTGCCTGTATCCACCATGCCCAAGCTCAGCAGTGAGGTCAGCAGCGCAGTCCACGGCAGGAAAAGGCGGGGCTCCCTGAAGCACAGCAGCACAAAGATAGCCAGGAAGACATTTGTAGCAGCACAGAGAGGCACTTCCCCAGTGCCAGAGCACACGGAACGGGTCTGCGAATCCTAGACAAGCGCTATGCCAAAGGAGTCAGCGGAGCAAGAAGGACCACCCTGCGTGTGCCCTGGGCACAATGAGGACACCTGGAACGGAGTACACCAGGTCATGGGGAAGAGGCTGGACATCACCATTTCCCCACCACCATCACCACCACCACCACCACCAAGGCGGGGCCTCAGGGATCAGTCCGAGGGTCCATAGCGGAGGTGGGACCAGCCTACCCCAAACCACGCCCCTGTGTGCTGGGTACCTGCTTATCTGATGGAGCAGGGTAGGCGCTGTGGAACCAGGCAGGTCCATCATCCGGACCAGTGATGCTGCATAGACTGGATTAATTCCGGGACAACTCTTGTTATTTAGACATACTCTCCCTTCCGATCTCTTCCCTCTTTTAGGTTGATAACTCTGCTTATTGGTTTGCTTAAGCAGACACCTATAATCCATTCCCTTGATACATTTCCTACCTATAGTTCTATACTTTCCTTTCTCTCTCTCTGGAATAATCAAGCCATCTAGTTTCTCTGCCTGGGTAAACTTATCTTCCTTTTGTTCCCACACCTCCTTCCTTATTTTCCTTTCTCTCTCTCTCTGCATTAAGCCATTTATCCTCCCAGTCTGGTCAATAATATATATATATATATATATATATATATATATATATATATATATATTTTTTTTTTTTTTTTTTTCCTTTTCCCCACTCCTGTCATTTCCCTCTTTATATGTGTTCTTCCAACAACAACACCTCTACCGTGTTCTTTACTTGTAGCTGGTGTTTCTGGTTTGTTTGTTTTATTTCGTTTTTGATTTCAGACTGTTTTTCTGTGTGTGTGAGCGTGTGTGTGTCCATTTATTTCTTTTAGTTGCACGTTTCCTTCCATGTCTCTGTTTCCTGTGTGTTGGTTTGTTTGTTTTCCTTTCCAGGGCTACCTCAAGGGACAAACAAAAGCACACCTTGTGGAGGGTCAAAAACATCATGACGAGTAGAGAACTAAAGAGCCAATGCCACAACAACAGAGAGCAAGTAACACTCTCCAAGAAACACTACCTGCAGGGTTAGAACCTGCACAGGGCATGACCCCCATTTCATATAGCAATTCTTGCAGTTGCAGAGCAAATAACAAGCTTGTAAACCTCATAAGAGAGAGAAAACTAGCCAAAATAATGAAACAGAAGCATTCCCCTCAAAAGAAGTTCCGGGAAGAAGTGGACAGCCAACGACTTGATCAAAACAGATATAAGCTACATATCAGAATTTAGCATAACAGTCAAAGGATGAATCGTTGGGATTGGCAAAGGCATAGAAGACAGCATGGAATCCATTATTGCAGAGATCAAGGAAATAAAAAGTATTCATGATGAATTCAAATGGTATAAATGAGGTGCAATTTAAAATGGAGGCAGCCACAGCGCGGATTGAAGAGACAGAGGGGAGACTAAATGAATTAGAAGATAAAAACATGGGGGAAAGGAGGTGAGAGAAAGATAGAGAAAAAATTGAGGATCGAGAGGGGAGAATTAGAGAACTAAGTGATGCAATCAAAGTGAACAATATCCATAGCACAGGATTTCCAGAAGAGAGCAAAAAGGGGTGTGAAGATGACCTTGAACAAATCATAGCTGAGAACTTCCACAATCTGGGGAAGGAAACTGGCATTGACACCAAACGGGCACAGAGAACTCCCTTCAGATGTAACTTGAGTTGATCTTCTGCACAACATATAATAGTGAAACTGGCAAAATACAAGCATGAAGAGAGAATTCTGAAAGCAGCTAGGGATGAGTGGACCTTAACGTACAAAGGTAGAAGTATTGGGATCGGAGCAGACCCATCTACTGAAATCAGACAAGCCATAAAGGAATAGGGGAATCTTCAATGTGATGAATAGGAAAAATATGCAACCAAGAATCCTTTACCCAGCCAGCCTGCCATTCAGAATCGAAGGAGAGGTAAAGGTATTCCCAAACAAACCAAAACTGAAGGAATTCATCACCGCTAAACCATCCCTGCAAGAGATCCTAAGAGGGATTCTATGAGGGAAATGTCGCAAGTATCACAAAGCGCCACAGACACCAGTACAAGCATGAAAAGTACAGACATCACAGTGCCTCGGAACCATAGCTCTCCATAATAACACTGCATGGAAGTGGAATAAATGCTCCAACCAAAAGACTTAGGGTGTCAGAATGGATAATACAAAACAAGACCCATCTATTTGCTGTCTTACAAGAGACTCCTTTCAGACCTGAGGACACCTTACTATTGAAAGTGGGGGGATGGAGAGCTACTTTTCATGCTACTGGGAGTCAAGAGGAAGCTGTATTGGCGATACTTATATCAGACAAACTTTACCTTAAATTAAAGTTTGTAGCAAGAGATGTTTAAGGGCATTATTAAATAATTACAGTGTCTGTCCTTCAGGAGGAGCTAACAATTATAATGAGTATGCAGTGAATTCGGAAGCACACAAAGATTTAAAACATTTAATCACAAACATTAACCATCTCATTGATAAGAATGTGGTAATTTCAGGGGGCTTTAATACTCAACTTACAACAATGGACAGAAAATCTAGACAGAATCAGGAAAGAAACAATGGTCCTGAATGATACATTGGACCAGAAGGACGTGACAGGTATTTTAGAACTCTACATCCCAAAGCAGCAGAGCATACTTTCTTCTGGAGTGCACGTGGAACATTCCCCAAGAGAGACCACATACTGGGTCACAAAAAGCCTTCAGTAAATATAACAGAATTGAGATGACACCATGCGCACTTTCAGATCACAATGTTTTGAACTTGGAATAAACTACAGGAAAAAGTCTGCTAAATCTCTAAAAGCATACAGGTTAAAAAACATCTTACTAAAGAACGAATTAGTCAACCAGACAGAGAAGAAATTAAAAGACATAAGGAAACAAATAAAAATGAAAATACAACAATCAAAACTTTTTGAAAAAAAATTTACTTAAAAAGATGGTAAAAGGGTTACTGAAGCCGAGTTTTGCATACTTGAGACAGCATGCAATGCACTAAGGAGTCAGAGTGCTTGGGGTAATGGCCATTTCTATAACTTTCTTAGTTCTGTGACCTTGAGCAATTATAACATCTCCTTCAGCCTCAATTCCTTCTTCTGTACACAGGGTCAATTGAGATGCTTTATCAGGTAACGTGCTTGCCACAGGGAAGTGATTGATACTGTAACTTCATTGCTTTTGCCCCTGGTATTCCCAGGACTCCTGCCAGGGAGCTTGGAGGACTGCGTGCTGTCCTGAATCTGCAGCATTTTCAGGCAAATTGTTCACTTTGTGATTAAATCTTCCCATTTCACTGAGCCCTCAATTCACCCCATGTGTTCTGGCATCTGCCGCCCTGCGTGAGTTCTCTCCTCCTTTTTAACACCTTTACATGGTTTTGTGTGATACAGTGATCACACCACCTGAGCATCAGTTATTAGCAATAAGCGTGACTCCTCTGAGTAGCTATGGTATTCTGATTATTCCCACATAAAGCTAGTTTCTGCAGCTCTGATTATCTGCTAAATTACACCAATGCATATTTTAGAAGATTCTTTTGTTGTTGTTGTTGTTGCTGCTACTGCTGTTGTTGCTGCTGCTGTTGTTGTTGTTGTTTTTGTTGTTTAGAAATCATTTGCTTCAGGTTCATCTAGTCTATCCAGTAACACCTGCATTAACATTGAGATAAACCTTGGTTTTACCTGTTTTCACTTTTTAACGCCAGTGGATTTTGTTTTTGGTTTTCTTTTTCAGGCTCCCTTTGGGAAGTTCTATTTCTTCCATCTTCTCGCTCATGTTTCCTAAATAGACAACGGATTGTTTGCTAGTTGCTGTCTCTGGGACGTTGTTGCTGTTTGCCAGGTGTTAGTAGTGGCATGCCAGGCCTGGGGTGTTCATTCTTTCACGGATTTTTGTTCCAGGTCTTCATGACAAAGGCAACAGAATGAAGAAGGTACTGAGTTGAAGCAGTTAGAAATTCACTTCAACTAGGACTGCCAGAGGAAGTGGGCACTGAATTTAGAGGAGGAGACACAGAAATGAACCACAAGTGTGCAAAACGAGTTGTTTATAAGAGAAAAAAAAAATAATTCCAGCACGATAGTCAAGTTTTCTTTGCTTTTATTTGAACTATGGGATAAATGTGTAACGTACTACAAACCCTTACGATTTGGGCTGCTTATTTTGATTTTAATGTTTGTTCGTTGGTTGGTTGGTTGGTTGGTTGGTTGCGTGGGTGGGTGGGTGGGTGGTTGTTTGCAGTGTGTGTGAGGAAGGGGAGGGGATGAGAGAGGGGGAAGAGAAAATTCCAAGCAGGCTCTGTGCAGAGTGTGACCTGGGGCTTGAAATCACAAATGGCGAAATGATGACCTGAACTGAAACTAAGATTAGGTCACTCAACTAACTGAGCCACTCAGGCTCCCCTTGGGTGCTTATTGTATTTGCACATTGGGTCTTCATGTCAGAAATACCATAGGGAGTGGTGTACATGCATGATCTAAGGAAGGTGCAGCTATTTAGATCTGGCTTATTTGTTTTTCCTTATAACACTTTATTCAGGAGTAATATTTCATAAGTTTATTAGAAAGACAGATTGAAGAAGGTAATTGGGAGGAAATCAGGTAAGGAGTCATTGCAGTTGACCAGGAGAGGTGAACATGACAGGAATTAGTGTGGACGCAGGAAATGGAGAGATGAGGACAGATGTGGTATTTTTTTGAAAATGCTTTTTGTTGTGTAATTAACATTATATAAAATAACTCTTCTGGTGCATAGTGCTTTGAGTTTTAAAGATTGTATATACTCATGTAAATGTCACCCCAGTGATAATACAGAAGAGATCTGTTCCTGGGGCACATAGGTGGCTTAGTCACGTAAGCATCCCACTCTTGATTTCGGCTAAGGTCATGATGTCACTGTTCTTGAGTTTGAGCCCCTGTGCACGAGCCTACTTGGGATTATCCCTCTCTACCTCTTTTTCTGTGCCTCCCCCTCTCTCACTCTCTGTCTCCCCCCCAAAAAAAAATTAGACGCAAAAAGAACAATTCCATCAGCTCCCAGAATTCCCCCATGTTGAATCACTGTCACCCCACCCCTGAGGCCTGGCAACCATCTATCTCCAACTTTAATATCATATAAATGGATTCTTATTGTATGTAACTTTATGAGACTGGCTTCTTTCATTCAACATCAAGCCTTTACAATACATCTGTTTCTTAGTGTTTCCCTGTACGGATATACCAGGGTTTGTTTAACCATTCATTTCCTGAAGGAAATTTGTGTTTTTCCATTTTTGTCATTTATGATTAGAGTTGCTGTAAACATTTGTGTGCATGTTTTTTTGTTTTTGTTTTATAAATATATGTTTTCACTTCTCTAGAGCAAATGTCTAGGAGTCAGATTTATGGGTCACATACAAGTATTGGGTATTGTCTTTAAAAAAATAGATATATTTCATGGGCTCCTGGTTGGCTCAGTAGATTGAGTAGCCGACTTCAGCTCGGATCATGATCTCACGGTTTGTGAGTTCAAGCCCCATGTTTGGCTCTATGCTGACAACTCAGAACCTGGAGCCTGCTTTGGATTCTGTATCTCCTCTCTCTCTGCCCCTCCCTGCTCACACTCTATCTCTCTTTATCCCTCAAAAATAAGTAAAGATTGAAAAAAACAGTTTCAATATGTGTATAGCAGTATCTCAGGGCAGTTTTAATGTGTTTCCCTGAAGCCTAGTGTTGTGGAGCATCGTTTTGCGCACTTCAATGTATGATATTCTGGACACAAGACCTTTGCTGGATATATGATTTGGGAATATTTTCTCCAAGTCCATAGATTGCCTTCTGTTCTTTTCACAGAGTCTTTTACCAAGCAAAAGTTTTAGTACTAATGAAGTGCAATTTAGAGATATTTTTTTCTTTTATATGAATCCAATTTATACACCTTATAACTTCAGATGTACTTTGTACTCCTTGTCATATATTTGCTATTCTATACCAGCATCAGAATGTTTTCAGTTTGTTGCTATTGGTTGCACAAGTTGTATACTGCACAGTTCTAGGGGACATGATTTATATGAACTACAGTGCGAATGGTAACCCTCAAATCTGTAAAATGTACAACTTGTACACACATGTATTATCTCCTGGAGGGTCTTTTTTACTGTACAGATTGCAGTCATGGCTGTGGTTCTGTTTTACTTTCCTTGTCTTTAATTTATCATGTGGAGTGTATACTGAAGCCAAATTTAAGAAGCTCCTGTTTGTGAGCTATCTAAAGATAATTTATTCTCACTGATTCTCAACTAGCTGGGGCCTATTCTTGGGGTACAGCAACATCTGGCTTTCAAGCTTGTTCCCTTATTGAATCTATTAATTTGCATTCATGGAAACTGGAAACTCTCTTCAGCCAGCCAGTTTTAGCTACATACCCGTGATTTTAAAATTCACCTCTAAACAAATGACTAAAACTTTAATATTTGTAGAATCATCGGGATTTGAAAAAAAAAGGAACAATATAAAAAAGCTGGAAAAAATCAACAGAATATCATATAAACACAAAATATCATTTGCAGGGAATACTTTGGCTCCATGTAATTCTCTATTTGCTCTGAGTAGCTCTAAGTTGGTGTATGACGTTCCTCTGACAATATGAATGTACATTCAGTGTTACAAGATGTTTGTTTTGTCAATACTTAGTTCCTCTAAAGATGGAATCAGAAATTATTAACTGATCAACAGTTAGTGTTGTAGCAGAATCAGGAACAATTCAACAGAACAGGCCTGTTCTGGGTGTGTTCTTATAGAATTATATAATTATGTCCGTTATTACTACAGGTGTCTTCACCTACCTGGCCTCTTCATAATCAGCTACAGTAGCATTTCAGAAAGCATCCCATTCTTCTCCACTGAAATGGTGAAACATTTTTTTTTAATTTTGTGTCTATATTTATTTATTTTTGAGAAAAAGAGTGAGACAAAGTATGAGTGGGAGAGAGGCAGAGAGAGAAGGAGACAGAATACGAAGCAGGCTCCAGGCTCTGAGCAAGTGGTCAGCACAGAGCCTGATGCAGGGCTCAAACCCATGAACTGTGAGACCATGACCTGAGCTGAAGTCGGACACTCAACCTACTGAGCCACCCAGGCGCCCCATGAAATGCGAAACTTTTGTGATGCTAGTTGTAGGCTTTTTCGGTGGGGATTTGTTTTTGTTTGTGTTATAAAAGTCCTTTATCAAGTTGATGAAGTCTCCCTGGACTCATAGTTTGCGGAGAGAATGTTTTATTTATTATGAATGGAGGTAACAATTGCCTTGTCTGCATCTGTTTCTAAGACCATCTGATCATTATCCGGTCTTTCTTCTTTAGCCTATTGTTGTGAGGGGTTAAACTACTTGATTTTTGAATATTGAACCAGTCTCCCATACTGGTACTAAATCCCTCTTGGTTATGGATGTATAATTCTTTTTACACATTGTGGGATTTGATTTGCTAACATGTATTGGGTATTTTGTGTCTATGAAAATGCAAGACTCTGGTCTCCAGTTTTCCTTTCTTATAATGCCTTTACCTTGTTTTGTCAATGCTGGCCTCCTAGAATGAGGAAGTTTTCCCTCTGTTTTTATTTTCGGGAAGACATTATAGGACATAAGCATCATTTTTTCCTGTAAATGTTTGCTAGAATTCTTCAGTGAAACCATGTGGGCCTGATGCTTTCTTTTGGGAAGGTTATTCGTCCTTGACTCTATTTACTTAATAAATATAGGCCTATCCAGATAATCTATGTTTCCTTATGTGGGTTTTAGTAGTGTGTGCCTTTTATTTGTTTTCTATATTTTTCAAAAAGGTTTTCATTTATTTCTGAGAGAGAAATGTAGAGTGGAAGGTGGGAAGGGGCAGAAAGGGAGGGGGATGCAGAATCTGAAGCAGGCCCCAGGCTCTGAGATGTTAGCACAGAGCCTGACACAGGGCTCAAACCCACGGGCCAGGAGATTATGACCTGAGCTGAAGTCAAACATTTACTGACTGAGCCACCCAGGTGACCCATCGTGATCATCTTTTAAATAATTGATCTGTTTCATATAAGTTATGAAATTTAAAGGCATAGAGTCATTCATAATATTTTCCATTATCCTCTTGATGTTCATGGTATTGGTAGCGGTTATGTCTCTTTCATTTTTGATATTAGCCATTTGTGCCTACTTTTTTCCTTGGATAACCTAGTTAGGGGTTCATTGCCTTTATTGATATTTTCAAAGAACCATCTTTTGATTTCTCTATTGATTATCTCCAGTATTTTACTATAATTTATTTTATTGATATCTGTTCTAATTATTATTTTTTTTAATTATTATTATTTCTTTTCTTCTACTGCAGCCTTCAACTGTACCTCCTCCCCTATTTTCCTAAGGTGGAAGTTTAGGCTACTAATTTAAGGTCTTTCTCCTTTTCGATTTTGTTACATTTATTTACTTACTTTGAGAGAGACAGAAAAAACATGTACGTGAGCAGGGGCATGGCAGAGAGAGGGAAAGAGAGAATCCCAAGCAGGAACCCAATACAGGGGATTGATCTCATGACCATGATAGCATGACCTGAGTGGAAACTAAGAGTTGCATGTTAAAACGACTGAGCACCCAGATGCCCAAAGATCTTTCTACTTTTCTAATAAATGCATTCAATGTTTTACATTTTACTGTAAATCATGTTTTCAGTGCCCCCCCACCCCCCGTCCTGCACATTTTGGTAGGTTGTATTTAATTTCCTTTGAGTCCAAACTACTTTGAAATTTCTCTCAAGATTCCTTCTTTGATGTGTTATTTAGAAGTATGTTCTTTAATCTCTAAACATCTGGGGATTTTTGCTGCTATCTTTTTATTATTGCTTTCCATCCCGTTTAATTCCAGTGTGGCCTGACAGCATACTTTGTATGGCTTCTAGGCTTTGAAATTTGGTAGGATGTGTTTTATGGCCCAGAACTTGTTCTGACTTTGTGCATGTTCTGTGTGAACTTGAGAAACATGTTTATTCAACTACTGTTGGACAAAATATTCCATACGTATCAGTTAGATCTAGGTGATTACTGCTACTGCTTAGTCCAGCTGTAGCCTTACCTATATCCTTCTAGACCTGTCAGTCACTGACAGAAAGGTGTTGAAGTCTCCACTATAATAATGAATTTTTCCCTTTCTCCTTGAAATTCTGAAAGTTTTTCCATCATGTATTTTCATTCTCTGTTGTGAGACATAGAAAATTAGGGATTGTTATGTTTTCTTACAGAACTGACCCTTTTATCTCTCTAGATAATCTCTTTATATAATGACACTCTTTATCTCTCTAGAGTTTCCTTGTTTGGAAGTTTGCTTTGTCTGGAATTAATGCAATTACTCCAACTCTCTATTGATAAGCATTAGCGTGATAAATCTTTCTTCATCCTTTTACTTTTAATCTATCTGTACCTTTATATCTCATGTGAATTCCTTATAGACAATATAGAGTTGCATCTTGTTTTTGGATCTCCTGTGACAATCTCTGAGCTTTAACTGGTATACTTAGACTATTCACATTTGATGTGAGTATTGATATAGTTGGAATAATATCTACCATGTTTGTAACTGTTTTCTATTCACTGCATTTATACTTTGCTTCCTTTCTATCTTCACCTTTTTCTGCCTTCTGGATGTTAATGCAGCATTGGGTATATTCCATTTTCTTCTTTCTCTTAGCATATTCATTATACTTTTTTATTTTAAACAGTTGGAGTGGTATCCCCTTTATTTGCATTTGCATTACTCATTTATAACTAGTCAAATTCCTCTTTCAAATCACACTGTACCACTTCACAGGTAGTGCAGCTACCTTATAAAACTTTCTCAATTCCTCCAACCCATGCCTTCTAATATTGAGGTCATCTACCTCCTTATCCATATGCTATGATCAACCGAGTATATTGCTGCTGTTATTACTTTAAACAAATTGTTATCTATCAGATAAGTTGGGAATGAGAAAAATAAAATATTTTATCTTACCTTCCCTTATTCCTACTCTAATCCTCTTCTTTTTTAAACATAGATCTGAATTCCTTATCTATAACCTATATCCATATTCCTTTTACTAAAGACCTTTCTCTTGAGAGAGACAGGGGGCACAAATGAGCAAGGGGCAGAGAGAGAATCCCAGGACAGGCAGAGAGAGAGGGAGAGATAATGGATCTCACGCAAAGCATGGCTCATGCTCACTTGCAGTGGGGCTGGAGCTCACTTGATGTGGCACTTGAACTCACAAACTGTGGGACTTGAACTCATGAATGATGAGATCATGACCTGAGCTAAAGTCAGGTATTTAACCACTGAGGTATTCTCGAAGGAACTTTTTTTTTTTTTTCTTGCAAGACAGATCTACTAGAGATAAAGTCCTTCCTTTTTTGTTTCACAATGTATTACTTGTTTTTGGGTTGTTGTTGTTTTTCTTGTTGTTGTTCTTGTTGTTTCCAAAGGTGAGGGATTGTAAACTTCAGATGCTTTGGGGAAGAGTAACGCACTCCATGCCTAGCATCTTTTTTAATGTTTATACATTTATGTTGAGGGAGAAAGGGGCAGAGAGAGAGGGGGGTGGAGAGAGAGAGAATTCCAAGCAGACTCCATTCTGATAGCAGAGAGCCCTATGTGGGGCTCAATCTCATTAAACATGAGATCATGACTTGAGCAGAAACCAAGGTCGGATGCTCAACCGACTGAGCCACACAGGCACCCCAAAAAGTCTTTTTTCTTCAGTTTGAAATACACTTTTGCTGGATATAGAATTTTCAATGGGTATTTTTTTCCCTTTCAACACAATTTTTATTTTTATTTTTATTTTTATTTTTATTTTTATTTTTATTTTTATTTATTTTTATTTTATTTTTTTATTTTTATTTTTATTTATTTTATTTTTATTTGTCCTTCTACCCTGGCTACGAAGAAAGGAACAGATGGGGTAAGAGGAGAGAGAGTGATGCTGGCTGGTGGAAGGGCATGACCTTAGCCTGGCTGGTGAATTGCTGTCTGACAGACACACTAAATGGAGCATTGAAGCAAACGTGCAGTCATCTGAGGGAAGATGCAGGAAGAGCTGTAAGTGTAAAAGGACAGTGGTATCACTGAGGTATTTGAGAAAGGGGATGATGTGACACACGCCAGTATTGTGTTGCCTCAAAAAGCACATCTGCAAGCAGTCTTGTATATTCACAAAAACACTTTCTACCTACCTGGCATTGTGGCTCTCTGAAGTTTTATGATGCCTGTAATTTTCTTTTTTTTTTTTAGTAATGAAAGGAAAATGTTGAATTCTCTAGTTTCCAAACTCATTTCTGGGACATCATTTTTTCTTGGAAGTTTTTGAAAACCATCCAGTAATACTCAAGGGAAGGTGAGACTTTGCTTCTATGGTATAAGGTGAAGGCCCCAAAGCCAGACAGTGGGATGATTTTTTTTTTTTTTTAAGGTAGTATATCAGCTCAGAGGGGGCACATGGCAGAATGGCCGAATATGAGCCTGGAGCCAGATGACCTGGGCTTGAACCCTGGCTGACTAGAGATGTGACCTTGGGTAGGCTATTTAACCTTTCTGTTCCTTAAGCCTCCATTTGCAAAATGAGGCTAGTGATTCTATGTCCAAATGTTCCTGGATTGTGGCCGTGCCTGGCACAACTGTTAATGGCTTTCCGCTTTGATTCCCCAAAGTATCTTTATTTGGACAATAAATTATATTGTTGCCCTCACAATAAGCAAACCTGTGTCAGAAGATCCATTTTGAAGATTAAAAGCATTAAAAACAATACCTGCTCATAATATGTGCTCAGTAAGTACTAGTTGCTATTATTAGCTGTGACAACCAGAATACACGTTTTAACTATCCAGTTTCATGCATTACCCCAGAGGCAAGGATTGTTACTGTAGACCTTGAACTCTGAAAGTGACATGTTTTGTTGGAAAATGGAGAATCACCACAGTGTGAGCAAATTTAATACAGTTTTGAAAAATTCTCTTCCAGTTTAACCTAGCATGGGTGAAACCAGTAGCTTGAAAAAAATGGCCGTTTTCTTTCATTTCACTAACAGGGTAATCACCACCCAGGACATGCTGGTGTTACAGAGAAAATACCATGGGGGTTGTTAATTTGGGTTTTGTGTTTACTGTGCTGTTCTTTCCGGTCTGATCCCTAGTTTTCTTTCTTTGATCTTTCTTTGGGCATTCCCTTCCTTCTCCTCCCCTCATGTAATGTCTAAAGTCAATTGCTGTCCCTTCTTCATACATCCTTGTGCTAGGGGATAAAGAAATTATACATGACTGAAAAAGCTTTATTTGCAGTAATGGTTTCATGTGCCTACTCTTAAAATCCTTTGACGTGTTTGAGATTGGGTAGAAAAAAGTGGGTTAATTGGGATATGACTTTTCTTCATATAGGCATCTTGATGAGAGTTTCTGCTAAGCTTGTGAGATAGTCACGCTAGACAGGCACGGAGGTGGGACGGACCTCGACTCCTGGCCCTGCCACAGGCTAGCTGTGTGACCTTGGGCACTCCATTTGTTTCATCTCTCTGAGTTTCAGTATTTAGCATGCTTAAAAAGGGGGGTAAAGATACTTGCTGCTTCCCAAGGTTAAACATGAGGCTCAAATGAGATGATGAGTTAGTGTGCTCTAAGCAAATGTTGGCCAAGGGTTCCTTTCTTTAAAAATCGGTTGATGTGATTGGGACTCCTTTTGTAAGATCCATGAGCAGAGGTTTGGAGGAAAAGAAGATAAAAATGCTGCTTCTGTTTGTGTGTTTCTGAGTTGCCTGTGGCTGTAGTACTTGGCTATCTAACCAGGTGCTGCTTCAGCATGCATGAAATACTTCAAATGGGTGACAAGATGGTTTTTCTTTTATCCTAAACTTCAGGCTGTTGGAAGCATATCTGTGGAAGCCTGTGTGGTCTGAAAGCTTGAAGGCTCCATGAGAAGTCAAGTGTGCAAGGGAGCCCAGCTTTGAGCCAACCAGGGAAAGGATGGCTTAGCTCTCAAAGGAGCGTGCACGTTTCTCAGGTGATAGAGTAGAGAATAAAATGTGTCCCTTTAAACTCCACATTCCCCTGCTCTTCATCTTCTAAGAAAGTCTTTGGCTACTAGCAGTCCGGGCTCTGGAGCCAGCATAGTATTTTTCTTCTTTTAGTTTATCCTGGTTTATGATTTGCTCCCCTTCAACTGAAAAATTGTTTTTATTATAGAAAATGTCAAATATGTAAAAATCAAGAAAATAGTATATTATACCCCCATGTGCTTAGGATGTAGTTTTAAAAATTATCAAAAAACTCATGTCTAATCTTGTTTCATCTGTCTTTCTTCCCGTTTTGTCCTTGCTCCTGTCTTCCCCTGGTTTATTTGAGACAAATCCCACACGTTGCATCTTATTTAAAATATCATCCTGTTTGTTTTTATTTTTTAAAAGTTTTATTGTCGTATAATTGGCATAACTTACAGGAAACTAAATTGTGCTATTTGATAAAGTTATACATCAGTGTGGATGAGTATACACACAGATCATAAAGTATATACACACACATATCCATGAAACCACCACAGTCTAGACAGTGACCATATCCATCACTGAAAAGTTTCCTTGTGTCCCTTCGTCATCCTTTCCTCTTGCCCCTCTCTGCCACCCATTACTGATCTGCCTTCTGTCACAATATATTAGTTTCTATTTTTTAGAATTCTTTGAGTGAGATCATAAAGTAAGTACTTTTTTTTTGATCCAGATCCCCCCACCCCCCCGCAGAGGCATAGTCTTTGTCTATTCTCCCAATATCGTCATGCTGTGACTAGGTAGCATTTAGGAAGCTGCACGACCCTTTAGCAGATATTATAGTAGTCCCGGTGAGAAATGGTGGTTTGGACCAGCGTGGTTACCATGGAGATGATAGCTGCCACAATTAGAGATCTGCTTTGGAGGTAGAGCTGATCAGATCGGCTGGATTTAGGGATTAGGGCGGGTGTGGGGGTGGGGGTGGGATCCAGAATTACTCCTGAGGATTCTAGCTGGAGCACACGAAGAGAGTGTGATGAAACGGAGGAGACTCAGTGAGGAGCAGCTATGTATGATCTTTCCCGATTCAGTCCTTCCCTGGATGTCCATTGCTTCTTCAAAGCTGTCATTATTATCATTGGTTGATTTGAACCAGTACTTGAACGGCGGATGAAAAAAACTGTATTGGGAGCACTTTAAGATATTTACAGGTTTACTGGGTGTTATCAGGAATGATATTAAATAAAGGCTAGTTGCCATTGTCAAATTCAAAATAATGAATGTCAGTGTTCTCCTCAGATGTTGGTAGTATCATCTGGTCCAGGTAAGGAGAGACTAAGAAGTACAGAGGCAAATCACATTTTTAAGAGCTTTTAAAATCTGCTTGAGGTGAAGTTCACTCCACTTTTTTCAGGTCTCCAAGAATTTTTTTTGTGCTGGTTTTATCATTGAAAATGTTCTGCTAATTCTGATGCTGTGGTGATAACATCTGCACACAGTGACTAGCTTTGTGAATTTCATCATAAAGTAGGATAGCCTGTCTTCCTTCTACAGGGTTATTAACATGTCGGGTGTTTTATTAGAACTTGGACTCCCTTTGGGTGTTTGGCCTTAAAAAAACTGAGTCAAGTGATATCTTTGGTTTTGGAAATTTAGAAAGTACACGCCACCTGGATTATTAAGTTTATGGGCACCTTTGGGAAACCTGATTAGTTACAGAACTAATACTATAAGATAGTAACAACAACTGCAAGTTTATTGTTTATTACTTGCTGAGTGCTTTATATGCATTATCTTATTTAATCTCCACATCATTCCAATGAAGTAGGTACTATCATCATCTCCATTTTTCTGGGGAAGAACCTGGGATGCAGACGGGATACCTGAATGAGACCTAGACTAGTTTTACAATCGGTGTTAGCTCTGTAACTTGGACCCAGGCAGGCAGTCTGGCTGCAGAGCTCATGCTTTCATTAAGAGATAATATTTTCATCAAGAGATGGTACTCCTGGGTGGCTCAGTTGGTTAAGCGTGCTTGGGATTCTCTCTCTGTTGCTCCCCTGCTTATGCTCACATTCTCTCTCTCTCTCTCTCTCTCTCTCTCTCTCTCCTGCTTATGCTCACATTCTCTCTCTCTCTCTCTCTCTCTCTCTCTCTCTCTCTCTCCGTCTCAAAACAAATAAAAATGTGTTATTTTTTTTAAAAAAGAGATAATACTTGAGGTGGATCTTGAAAGATGAAGAGAAGTTTAATGGACAGTGGGGACTGGCATATAAGGTAGAAAGAATGTAGTATCAATTCGGGGACATGAGAAACTTACTGGCCTGGGAGCTGATGATGAGAAATAATTTTGGTAATGCTGGTATGACCAGAAAGATGTAGGGCCTAAAAAATACCTGTTTTGGTTATCCAGAGCAGCTTTTTCACTGATAATCTTATGAGGTCTTTAAAAAGTCTCCTTGAAATGTTGAATAAATGCAGGAGATCCCATTTCTGTTTTCTCAGTTCCAAGGATCTCAGATGGGAAGCTTCTGAACAAGATGATCTCAAAAGCATTTTCTGATTTCAGCCAACCTAGGTTTTGCCATCCAGGAGTAAATTCACTGCTCCCACCTTTTCTGCCCAGCTCTGAGTCCCTTTCGTGTTAAAAGAGATCTGCTTGCTAATTTTAAACTGAATAGTATTTCCAAACCTGTCCCCACTGTCAGTAGTTGAAAGGCTAATAGTCAGCTAGCATCTGAATACCATTGGAGTGGTACCTCACTTATTTGGTTCATAAAAGGATGATGGTTGTAAAAAGGAAAGTGTATGATGTGGTGGTTTAGCCATGTTTTGGAGGCTAACTCTTGTTTCCTGCTTTAAAAATGCATTTTGCTATTTCCTAGTTAAGAATCGATTATAATGAGAAGGTAGTAAATGCAAAATAAAAGGTGCTTTTAGGTTTTAATGCACAGTGCTGTTGCTGAGTATCAGTGAAACAGATTTCTTTTTGTTTTTGTTTTTTAAATGAATAGGTAGTTTGTGGATGTGAATTTCAAAAGGTACACATGTTCATCCTGTATCTCAAATCCCTTCTTTCCTCCTCAAGCAACTTTAATTGTTCTTTAGTGGCCCCTTTTATAAAGGGAGTCTATGCTTGTATTAGCACGTATGAGTGTGTTATTGTTTCTAGGATTTTGTTATGGAAATGCTAATTAGAAAGAGTAGAGAGAATATTATCTCTTGCCAGTCATGATAGCAACAAGTGTGTGTGTGCATGCGTGCCTGTGCGCGCGCACGCAAGTGGGCAGATAATCTAAATAAGTGTTTACTTTTCACCTAAAAAATAATAAACATGCACATTAACAAAGTTTAACCTATACTGAAGAAAAAGAGTAGTTAAATAGAAACTGACTAGGCCCACCTTTGGATTTAACAAAGACTTCAAGCAGCTACTATATTTAAAGAACTAAAGGAAAATGTATTTGGATTTAACAAAGACTTCCAGCAGCTACTATATTTAAGGAACTAAATATTCAAAGATAGAGTAGGAAACATGATGTGAGTCCACCGAGAATCACAATAGACAAATGGAAGTGATTTTTAAAAAAGTGAAATTTATGGAATTGAAAAATACATTAACTCAAATAAAATTTCACTAGATTAACTCAGTGGATTAGAAATAGAAGAAGGAATATGTGAACTTGAAAGTAAATCAAGGGAAATGTGCCAAGCCAAAGAATAGAGAGGGGAGAAAAATTGGACACCAATCAGTAGAGCACTGTGTGACAATATCAGGTGCTCCGACAGAATTATGTAACACATGTATAATAGGTGCCCCAGATGGAGAGGAGGGAGAAAAAGGGACAAAAATATTACTGAACTAGTTGTTTACATACCAAATTTGATGAAAATTATCTGAAAGATCCAAAAACTTGAAATAACTTCAATTTGGATGAACACAAAGAAGAACACACCTAGACAAATCATAGTTACACTATTGAAAATATATTATTTTGAAAGTAGAAAGAGGAAGCTCCTTATCACATATATGGCAAGAATAATGTGACTAATGGCTGATTTCTCATCAGAAACAATGGAAGCCCGAAGATGGTGTACTGATAAATCCGAAGTGCTGAAAAAAACCATCAACTAAGAATTCTGTGCCCAACAAAACTCTACTTTAAAAATGAAGATGAAGAAATTAGGCTGTTTCGGTCGGCCTGCTACTCTTCGCTGGCTAGGAATTCACCACGTGTGGAGAAATGGTCTTGGCGGCCAGACAGCAGGCCCCGGTTTTCACAACTGAGGTCGAGCTACGAGACTGAAGAATTGTACTTCAGGTGTGAAATGGCACCTGTACTGTTGAACTCCATCACGGGGAAACCCGCAGCAATGCACTGGGGAGGCAGTGTGGGGTGCGTCTGTACACTCTGGGAGGAAGCCAGGTGACGTCCCAGAGGAGGAGACTGAGCAGGTACCCCGAGGGTCCAAGCTGACTGTGCTAAATTCTGCCTGCTTGGCTACACACCTGGATTTCACACATTGGTCCTCGGCACATTGAAGCTCTGTGTGGCCAGCGTCATGGGACACCTGGATCAGAAACCGTGGCGGTGGGGACTCCCTTCCTGTGCACGTGCCGTGTACCGGGCTCCAGGCTGAGCATGGCACAGAGGTCATCCTCACTTTCAAACTGATGATGGGCAAGCTGAGACATCAACTGCCCTCCAACATCACCCATGCACTTGAAAGTGGCTGAGGTGTTGGGCCTCGTCCGAGCATCTGCTTCCCAGATCACTGGCTGTGCTGTCAGGCAGTCTGGGAACAAAGCCTGGTGTGGGCACTAATGGGTGACAGGGCTTGGACACCTGCTTGGCCTCTCTGCACCTCAGCCTTCTTGCCCACAGGTGACACCATAGGGGTTCCGTTGGGAAACAGAGACGGTGTGAGTCTGTGGGCTCTAAGGGGTCCTTTTTCTTGTCTGCACCCCCACTCCCTTCCTGGGGGTCTTGGCCCTTAAGGAGATCAGGAAGAAATGGAGAGATTTTGCCGTGGGATATGATGGCTTAATAGGGCAGGATTCGGAGACTAGGGAGTTTGGCCCTAAGTTTGGCCACGTGCCGACCAAGGGGTGCAGGCCACCTTTTGAGGTTCTGCCTCTCCCTGCCACCCTGACCGCGGTGTGAAATCCAAGAACAGGCACAAAGTCATTATCAGGACTTTCAAAATAAGATCATCAAGGAAGTAAATAAGACTAGGTCTCCAAACAGAAGAACCGCATCCTCTTCTCCACAGCCTTTGGGGTCTTAATGGCCAGGTAAAGGGTTCGCCTTTGGGCAAGCTTGACCTCCCACTGCCCATGGACCATCAAAGAGGCACAACCACACAGCTTGGAATCCCTTACCGCCCATGACACGCCACACTGGGTGCCCCCGCTGGCCGTGCTCCTGCCTGACCTCTGCATTCTCAGACGCTCAAAGACGAGGAACGGTGCCGGCCGCTAAGAGGACGGAGTGTTTCCTCTGTGCGCCAGACACAGGAGGCCAGGTGCATACTCCAGCCTCAGCTTTGCCACTAACCGTCTGGTCAACCTCCGTGAGTCCTGTTCCCTGGCGAGACAGCTTCCCCACCCCAGAACTGAGCTTTCTGATCGCAGTCAGATCACCCAAAGCACACAGCACTCGTCGGGCAGTCAAGGCCACACTGCCCGCAGCCACACATGTGCTGCATCCAAGGTGCCACGTGCATTCGCTCACTTCCTCCTGTGGCGAGGGTGATACCGCTCAACAAATGTTTTTTTCTTTTCTATTTGCAATAATGTCACTGGCATGCATGACAGAATGATGATTTGGGGCAGCTTCATTGCTTAAAGGAAAATGTTCAGTGATTTTTGGTCCGATGGGTGAAAACACAGGTACTGAAATGTTAAATGTTCCTCGTCAGGTCCTACCTACGATTTGAATTAGCCTAGCAAGTGGCTTTCTTACACTGTATAAAAGTATACCTGCTGGACCCCCCATGGTCCCTTCCTATAGGGTCCTCAACCTCGGCACTGCTGACGGGGGGGGGGGCAGACGGTCTCTCTTGGGTGGGGGAGGTCATTTGGTGTGCTGTGTGACGTTTAGCAGTATCCCTGGCCTCCACCTGCTACGTGCCAATGGCAACAACCAAAAGTGTCTCCAAACATTGTCAGATGTCCCCCGGGGTGAGGGGGAAATTCACTGCCCATTGAGAACCGCTCCCCTGCACCAACTCCCCCAAATGTAGATGGAGTGAAGCATGATTGCTATGACAGAGATTTTGGTTGTTTCAGTTTTTAATTAAAATTTCTAACCTCAACAAAGAGATGCCATCCAAATGTTGAAAAACTGACTTCTTCAAAACTTTTGCTTTCCTCCCATTTAATTTATCTCCTTTGAATGTGATTCTCTGACGTTTACAAGCATTTGGTCAGCATGGATGGGGGTAATTACCTGCGAACCTCAAGCCCTCCGTGATCGGGAGAGGACACCTTTGCTTCCAGGGTGGTGCTGAGCAAGGCTGTCTCATCTTGGGTAGACGGATGTTGCCCTTGATTACATTTGAAGAAGCAAGGACACCTGTGATTTGATTATCTGGACGGAGCGGGTGTACCATAGGTGATCTTATTCTCTCAAATCAAGGACTTGTTGCAATAAGTAAAAAGAAGAGTAACGTTTGGCTGAAGGCAGTGTAGTGTGATGGAAATTAATGGCACTGCCCGAGTAGATGGTCGGACATATCTTTCTCTGGCTGCTGTGTTTTCTTAGGCATGCATTTGTGGTAACCTGCGTGACCCTGACTGCTCCGTGGAGCCCTCATCCCCGCCCCTGTGAAATAGATTTGGCACATGAATGAGATGGAAATTCAGGCACTCCTATGTGCTAGGTGTTGGCCACTGAAAACTCACCTATGCTCACAGAGGGCTTAAATAAGATTGCAGAAGAGAGCAATACAGTCCCGAATCTGCCCCTCCTGTATTGCTCAAACCCAAAGAATGACCAAGATCCCGAAGCACTGGGAAAGCCGGAGGAGGGCAACGCATCCGTGGTTCAGCAGAATGCCCGCATGAGTGTATCTGGCTCATTTTCTCCCACTGACTTCGTCTGTGCGACATTCTCTCTGTGGACACATCTGGAGGCCGAGAAAGACAATTTGGAGTGTCCTGTCTCTTGCAGGAACTCGCAGGAGAAGGCTCGGTGTGGGCAGGAAGGACTCAGCTCAACCCGGAGGAGTGAATCTAAGCTGTTCGCTGCAGAGGAGAAAAGTGCTACCGAAAATTTGTCACCTAGATCACAGCCGCCCCAGGAGCCATGCGGGGGACACGGATTAATGCTGGGGGCATGAATGAATGCATGGGCGAGGCGGTGATGAAATCAGGAAATTGCCTGTGGTGTTCATTTCAGTGAAATCCACCCTGGAAAAATGAAGGCAATCGTAACAACAGCCAAAGAAGAGCCACAAAGGCATGCAAGTTACTATGGGCTAAGCACCATTTTCAGGGCTTTCCACTCGGTAACTCATTTAAGCCTGGTCAGCGCCCTATGCGCCAAGAACTAGCAATATCACACTCTGAAGACGGAAACAGCGAGGCATAGAGAGGTTGCGTCACTAGCCCAAGGTCACAGAGCTGGGGAACAGCAGTACAGGATTGAGAATCCTGGGGCGTCCCCCACCCGGAGGCTGCGCTCTAACCCTGTTCTGTATTTCCTCTCTATTAACGTGATATGGGGGCACCCGGGTGGCTCAGTCGGTTGAGCGTCCGACTTCAGCTCGGGTCATGATCTCACGGTTCGTGAGTTTCAGCCCCGCGTGGGCTCTGTGACACAGCTCGGCGCCTGGCGTCTGCTTCGGAATCTGTGTCTCCCTCTCTCTCTGTCCCATCCCCACTCACGCTCTGTCTCTCTCTGTATTAAAAATAAATAAAAACATTAAAAAACATTAAAGTGATATGGCATTATTTGCTGTACCTAAACAAGCCTGGGTTCTGCAGAAACACGGATTGATTTGTTTACTTGAGTCGTGAGGTCTCCTCTTGGTGGCTTATCACAATTAGCTGGGAAGTGTCTGAAGCAGAGCGAGTGTATGTTCCCTCAGGCCCCTCTGGAAACTCACTCGGGAAACCAAAACCGAAGTGTACAGACGGGCAAGCGGGGTTCGGTCTGCTAAAACTCGGTGTGCGGGCGTCTGCATATCCCTGTGTAACATGATGAATGCATTTCCCACGGAGGGTACCGCCTGGATTCGGAAGCCTTGTTTGGAGTACGTAACAAGCCGGGTCAAGAAGAGAAACAGCTTCCAGGGCAAGATATGCCATGGCCTCCGGGCCCTCTGGGCCCTAGGCAGCAGTTGCTATAGAAAGGCCCAGACATATGTTCTGGTGAGCACGATGGGAGTGAGATTAGTCACGATCTTTACTACTGGTTTAGGGCTCCAGTCAAAACCGTGTCTCCATAGAAAGGAAACCAACCATCTCCATAAAAGTTAATCCATGATTAAGGGGGTGGAAAAAGCCAGTATATTTATAGTGACACGAGAATCAGGAATGGAACTTATAGGCCTTCTTGTATTTAGCTCTTTCTGCTTAAATAATGCAGCAATGGGAGAGTTTTTTGTGGGAATGTGTAATTTAATATCATTGAGTGAGGGAATTGGAACGCTTCACCCGCTCTACTATTGAATGACATACTCTCAGGCCAGAAGCGGGCTTGTGTCAGGACCGAGCTGAGGTCTCCACGGGAGCCCAGTGGGGAAAGGGAGGCACAGTGAGGGTTGGGCACAAAGGGCAGGAACGAGGACTGTTTTGTAAATCCGAGCGTGAGGCACGGGCCGGGCGGCATGAGTGCGGAAGTTCTTCAGCTAAGGGCAGGGGTGAGACGCACCTGTGTAGACAGTCCTTCCACACTTCGGGGTCCCTCCTCGGCGGTCAGCATGGGGCCAACCCTTTGCTGACACTGTCCGGGCCCACAGCCGGGGTTTGAATCTCATAGTAGAAGACTTTTCATTTTGGGTAGAGGATTCCCAGCCCCATCACATCTCCCCAAACCCTGTGAGTTTCCTATCGTTGCTCCTGCACAAATTTCTGTAAACATCGCACTTTGGAACACCACTCGTAGTTGCCACACGCCTCAGCTTCGGGGTCCAGGCAGGCCCTTCCTGTGGTCGGGGTTTCCCACGGCTGCAGCCAAGGAGCAGCTGGACCGCCCAGCTCCTATGGAGCCCAGCTCCAAAATGTGTTCACTTGCTTGTGGCCCCGGCTCCTGGCAGATGGCCCTCTCTGTGGGCCATTCACAGCCTGGCTGTTTGCTTCTTCAGAGCCAGCACAAGCATCTTGTTCTACTGGCAGTCTCTGATGTCAGAGAAGGATGAGATGCTCTTATAAAGGACTTTCCATCCCTGGGTTAGATCAGGCCCACCCAGGTCGAACTCTATTTAATTATAGCCAGAACAATAGGGACCTTAACTGCATCCAACATCCCTTCACCTTTGTCATATGATATCATGTGCTCATGACAGTGACTTCTCATCCCCTTTGCCCTATTCTACTGGTCAGAAGCAAGTCCTTGGTCTGCCTGCTCTGGAGGGGAGGGGATTTGTACCAGGGTGTGACTCATCACAGGTCACGTTCGGGGAGGTAGGTCTGCCACACCCTCTCAGCCCCGGCTCCAGATCCTTTCAGGGCACAGCGATTAGAGGAGGCCTGGAAAGTTAGAAGTGTGTGTGTTTTGTTCAGCTCTGGGATTCCCAGCACCCAGGCCCGGGAGCCCCAGATGGTCCATAAGCCTCCTTCCACTTTGCTTCCAGCTTAGGTGCTCCCAGGAGGCAGGGGCTACATGTCCCATAGAGGGGGCCCTGGACCACTCCCCCCACCCATTCATCCATCTGTCCTGGTGTCATGACTGACTGTGTGCCTACAGTGTCTCCGTCCCTACCCTGGCCCGGAACACCACACTGGGCCCCAAGTTGCTAATAGTTCAGTGCATGTGGTGGTGAGGGGGGACCAAGCCTGTCTTAGTTTCTGTGGGCATTACCCATGTCTCCTGGCCTGGCTCACAGAAAAGAGCGGTCTATTGGTTGTCATAGCTCGGAAGTTGAGGGATGGCCTGTATTCAGGCACAGCTGGGTCCAGGGCTCTCAGTCGTGAAAAATACGCAATCAATAAAGTTCTTTTCTGTCCCGTTCTGCTCTTCTGGCGGGTAGACTGAGCCTCCTCGGCTGTGGGCTCTTAGCAAACACCACACAGCGTCTACAAACTCCCCTGCCAGCTTGTGACATCCTCAGGCACAGACTAAGTTCACACACTCCTCAGCAGGGGACGGTGATTCACATCACCCCCCCTTGTCCCCTCCTTTCAGCCAAGGCCTCGCTTTGTACCCTGTCACTTGCTGCCCTCCACTTGAAGGTGGAGCCTACCGTGATAAGATATGCAGACATTGTGACCTCACAAAGCGCCTGGTCTCCTAGCAACTGGGGTGTAACTCTCACAGCCTGCCTCCTGATTTGGCTTCATGGTAGGAAATTCATCAGGGCCCTGCGGCGGCCGCGAGACCTGGCAAGCGCGGGCGGCCCCTAGCGGCCTCACATCCTGAGCAGCATGCAGAGGAGGCGGCGCTGGCCCGGGGAGGCACTGGCCCCGGCCGCCGGGGGAGGAGCCTCTAGCGCTGTAGGAGGGGCCGCCCTGGAGGCGCCTGAGGAGAAGATGGTCTACACGCGGGGGCAGCAGCCACCCGAGGCCTGCCTCCAGACGGGCCGACCAGCTGCCAGGCGGAGGCGCCACGGAGCCCGGACGGTGGCAGTCGGCCAGAGGAATGTGCCGCCCCCGCCGCCGCCGTCCCGCGAGGACAGCAGCCCCCGCAAGCCCATGGCCCCCGGGCCCTCCTCCAGGGGCCGCACCCTGGAGGAGAGTGGGAGGGCGGCCACCCCGACGTTGACCACCTTCCCCACCATCCGCGTAGTTGGCGACGTGTGGGTCGAGAGCAGCCTGGCAGAAGCGCGGCGCCAGGCGCGCCAAGTCCTGGGAGTGAACCTGGAACCCGTGGTGAGACTCCGCTGCTTCCCAGTGCCTGGGCGTGAGATGCGGGCCACCGCCGCGCGACCTCTCAGCCCCGGGACGGGTTGTGCCTGGAGGGATGAACCAGGGACAGCCGGGACCGCGTCCCCTAGTGCACTTTATGGGCGAAGAAGCACCAGACGGTCCAGGCCCGCGCCCCCGGGATGCGGCGCCGCCTTCTGGGACTCCCAGGCAGCTGTGCCCTCTGCTGCCTCCCAGCACCGGGTCTGTGGAGGGAGGAGACCCCTGGACCACAAGGGAGGTCCCCTTTCTTCCTAACCCCAGATTGAGATGTCTCCAGGACTGTAGGGGCAGATCCATGTGCTCTCTTGTTCCCTCGTTGGTCTGAAGTCGTCACACTTCCACCCCCACCCCCTCCAAAGGAATTTGGTTCCATGCTTGTGTAATAAAGCTAGAATTTCCTTGCTGTTCACCCACCTCCCGGCTCCTCCGCCCCATTTGTTTTTTCTTTCTTTCTTTCTTTCCTTTTTTGACTGCCACTCTTTCTGGACGAAAGATAGAATATGTGTGGAAAGTTGTTGCAATAGTTGGTATTCTCAATACCAATTGCAATAGTGGGTATTCTCAATCCCACACCTTTCTGAGTTTTAACTGGATTCCAACGCTTTGACCAAGGATACTGTCTAAGAAATTCAAGTGTATCACTGTTAATAATGTAAGGATTTGTATGGCTTTGAATGTCATGGGCTCGGTGATTACAAACCAAAAGATTCAAAGTTCAACTGTGTACACATTCTTAAGACGTTTCTAAAGATTTTATATTGAAATGTAATGTTTGTGTTCACTGAGCTCCTGAAGGAAATGGTAGACACTCGGGAAGTTTTGTTTAGTAAAATTAACTTGGGAAATTCTTTATAAGTGGGTAAAATTGAAAGTGCATTGAGAAACCACACGGTTTCTACTAAAAACCAATGAGTGAATTTCAAAAAAGAAAGAAAAGAAAGAAAGAAAGAAAGAAAGAAAGAAAGAAAGAAAGAAAGAAAGAAAGAAAGAAAGAGAGAGAGAGAGAGAGAAAGAAAGGAAGGAAGGAAGGAAGGAAGGAAGGAGGGAGGGAGGGAGGGAGGGAGGGAGGGAGGAAGGAAGAGATGGAGGAAAGAAAGAGAGAAAGAGAGAGAGAGAGAGAGAAAGAGAAAGAAAGAAAGAAAGAAAGAAAGAAAGAAAGAAAGAAAGAAAGAAGGAAGGAAGGAAGGAAGGAAGGAAGGAAGGAAGGAAGGAAGGAAGGAAGGAAGGAAGGAAGGAAGGAAGGAGGAAAGAGGAAAGAAGGAAAGAAGGAAAGAAGGAAAGAAGGAAAGAAGGAAAGAAGGAAAGAAGGAAAGAAAGAAAGAAAGAAAGAAAGAAAGAAAGAAAGAAAGAAAGAAAGAAAGAAAGAAAGAAAAGAAAGAAAGAAAGAAAGAAAGAAAGAAAGAAAGAAAGAAAGAAAGAAAGAAAGAAAGAAAGAAAGAAAGAAAGAAAGGGAAGGTGCTGGTTATGGACATGGATGGAATCCACTCGGAAATGACTTGGCCTTGTACCAATCTCACATACTGATCTGGGAATCTTTCCAGGATAATTTATTTTAAAATGGAAATCACATAGGATAAATGAGTAGGGGTAAGCGTGGTGACTAAGCCTCCATACATAATAGCCGTTGGAATTCTCTGAAGTATTACTGATCTAGAGTGGTGGTTCATTTTTTTTTGGCACCAAATAACTGGTGGAGGTTATCTTTGGGCAAAAGAGATTTTCCCCACTTGTTTTTGTCGTTGTTGTTGGATAACAGGAAATATCCACATTACCATGCATCACTCTTATAAATATCATGGCAGTTCGTTAACAGTTTTGCTCCAGGACTTTCCTTTATTATCTTATGTCCACTCACAGTTATGTTAGCAGGTATTGGTCTTTTGTTTGACAATCAAAGACCACAGGGATCAAACAGGAGAGCCACACAGAGTACTTTTCACTTTTATGATAGTGTTTATGTCCTGTGGCCCAGCATGGAATTCTTGATTATCCAAGTGACCTCAGTTATTGGTGGCAGCAAGACTTAATGGTGTTTAGTCAGTGGTGCCGCAGCCAGATTTTACTGCGATATCGGAAGGGCCAAGGAGTGATTTTGTACCACTATTCTTTCAAGTTTAAGTATTCTGCAATAGAACCATCCATCCCAGGCTGAAACATGACCTACTAAATCTTCAATATTACGGTTTCTCCCTGCTTGGCAGCTTTTTAGGGGAATAATGAGAGTTGTGATTTTTTTCTAAATTTTCTTTTAATGTTTATTTATTTTTGAGACAGAGAGAGACAGAGCATGAATGGGGGAGGGTCAGAGAGAGAGGGAGACACAGAATCTGAAGCAGGCTCCAGGCTCCGAGCTGTCAGCACAGAGCCCGGCGCGGGGCTCGAACCCACTGACCGTGATATCATGACCTGAGCCAAAGTCGGACGCTTAACCGACTGAGCCACCCAGGCGCCCCGAGAGTTGTGATTTTGACTCTTGGGCTTGTAGAGTTCAAATGGCATAGCTTCCTAATATACAGTTTCCCAGTAAGCCTCATATTCTTTTTTTCACTACTCAATGATAATGTGTTGTTATAAATACTGCCACATGAGTAAATAAAAGTGAGTAATTATTTAAAAGATGCAGAGGTTTCAATTATACTCGTTTCATAGAAGCTTATATAAATTTTCGTTACTAGCTTCCATGGCCAATGGTATTTCAAATACAGAGGTTTTTCTCCCCCACCCTTCCCAAATTAACTGTTTTAGCTAATTAGCCCCTGAGGAAAAGATACATATTTGTACAACTTCCCTATTGTATATAATTGTATAATAATTAAAAATGAATCCAATGACCATATTAGAATGTAATTTCAACATACAGCTTATCGAGGTAGCTTCCCAGAGGGTTTTGAAATTAGATGTAGCTGGGAGGATAACTTTGCTCAACACAGCTTTGAAACACAACCATTGACACCATGCAGTTATTTGAACTTAACTGAGAATCTTAGTTTTTCCCTGCTATACCTTGTTACTTTATTGCACTTGAACTTGCATTCATGCTTTGGGTTATCTGGGCTATCTGATTTCGGTTTGGATCTGAATGTCCATCCTAAATTCAATATGTTGTTTAGCTGGTCCCTTAAAAAATTTTGCCATTTCTAGTTTAAAAAACAGGATGGTAAAAAAAAAAAAAAAAAAAAAAAATCTTTGTTTTTTCCAAGTTTTTAGCAAAACTTTGCTGAAGTTTTGTTTTACAACTTATAAAATGTGAAGACACAACTAATATAGTTGATTCATATATTAATAGGAAATTGAAAGTATTTTATGTATCCTTTTGGGCAGACCGTGAAAAGGAACTTGACACGGTGGCCTTTCTGCTGAGGCATTCATTTACTGTCTTCTAAAACGAGTCTGTGCTTAGGTTGTACATATTTTTGAAATAAATCCCATAGTCTTTATTCATTCTCGTACCTTTATATCTCATATTGCACAAGTAAGGAGGAAGTTTATGACCTTGCTATGCTTGAGTGCCTATATGTGGTGACTGGCACCTCAAATAAGCTTTTGAATTCCTGATGTCATTTTTATCCCCCTTCTGCTTGTCACCCAGCAACTTAATTTTCCTTACAGAACCAGTAATGTTATAATTGAGGAGAGCAAGCTTCATTGTTGTTTACTGTCACTCTTGTGCTGTGTGTTTTGTCCAAGTTTGAGTACACAATTGTTCCAGTATAATTTAAACCGGTGGCTGACACATATTGATTTGCTGTGTGCAAACAATAGTACTATTGTTCTGAACACTGTTGAATAAAAATGCATGAAACATATTTGGATACAAAGAAATCTGAGCAATTTTGAACTCATAGTTTTTGGTGTTCCAAGGATTGCCACGGAGCTCTTAAAATCAGTGTTTTTAGTGCATATATAATTTATATATATATAATATTTATATCATTTAGTGGGTATAATATTATATAGTGGATATATATATATGTATATATGTATATATATATATAATATATGCTTTCTTGGTGTGCTTAAAATATTTTTGGTAGATTGTCATGTCTTATGGGAATTAGAACTCAGTTCTTTCATGGAACTGAATTGTGTATTTGGACAGTTTAATGTGCACTTATGATTAAGATTTACGATCTGCTTGTACTTTTCTTTTTAATGTATTAACTGTAAATATGCATTAGAGAATATACAGTGTCTGGCGCTTCTAATGATGTTGGAAAGTTTTTGAAAAGGAATCTTATGTTTGCATGTGAACTGCAAAGCAATGTGAGAAATTTTTATTTCTTTTGTTAACGTCAACACCCTGTAAGACTGGAGATATGGTTTTTATGCTATTTTTGGAGTCAACAGTTTGTCAATATCAAGTCTGATGATCTAGTGAATCTCTGAGACGATGCTTCATGCCAGAGTCCAAACCATTACCCAGTTTGCCACAATAAAGACTTTAAAAATGCATCAAAGTTCATTTTGAGTCCTAACTCCAACCCCCTTCTAGTAGTGATAGAAAGCCTAACACTCACGTATTTTTATATTATAAAAGAACGTAAGTGTGCTGCATAAGAGTAGCAGCAGTAAAGGCTGTCCTAGAGAATAAAGTAAAGCCAGAATTTTCATCACAGCCTAGCGGGTAGACGTAGACTGCTAGCAAGGGCAGGATTCATAGTATTATGTGCCCTGGATTTGTCTTTGTGTCTGAGTTCCTATCAATATTTGGAGGCAGCAGCGTACTGTGGATCACATTGACTACGGTGGGATGAAAGATTGACCACTGGAAACCATTAGAACTGTATGTAAGTTACAGAAATGCTCTGTGCTTTAGCTTCCTGAAGAATCACATGTGGTTAGTAAAATAAACTATTGAACTACTGAAAGGATTAAAAAAGGATGTTAATGGGTGAACGCATAGAAAATGCTTCATAGGGCGCCTGGGTGGCGCAGTCGGTTAAGCGTCCGACTTCAGCCAGGTCACGATCTCGCGGTCCGTGAGTTCGAGCCCCGCGTAGGGCTCTGGGCTGATGGCTCAGAGCCTGGAGCCTGTTTCTGATTCTGTGTCTCCCTCTCTCTCTGCCCCTCCCCCGTTCATGCTCTGTCTCTCTCTGTCCCAAAAATAAATAAAACACGTTGAAAAAAAAAATTTAAGAAAATGCTTCATAAATGCTATTAATTGGAGGCATGTGGGCTGAAAATAAATATATATGCTGAGAGGTACTTGCGAGTTTAACATCCTGAAAATAGAGTGTGGTCTGAGAAAGCCAAAAGACAAATGGTGAGAAGGTAATGTATGAGTGGGTTTAGTTGAAGAAAGAGACAGCAGGAGGTGAGGTTAAGTTGATTTATTAGGCAGTTTTCACTGTTGGAGGTTTTCTAGACTTCCTTAGATATTTGGGGTTTTTTTTGTCCTTTGTTCTGAAATATATTTAAAACATACTGTTACGTATATTAAACTATCTGAGAATTTATGCAAATAATAAGAGTTACCGATCACAGACTTGCCAAATGTCAACACGAAATTTTCATTTTGGGTAAGCTCGGTAATGTTTGCTTTAAATCCGTGTGAGTTTACATGTACAAAACTAAATTTGAAGCAATATGTGTGAGTTTTGTACTTCCTGTGTTAAAGGAGACAAGTAAGTGCAGTAGTTAGATGTGAAATAGCAGAACGTTGTTACCATAGGGAAACGATAGCCTCACAGTTGAAGCATGGTCAAACTCATCTTTAGATTTGGGTCTAATGCCTGTGACTTAGCTCTCATTCCACTCCCACCTGCAGAAGGAATAACAACATATTCTAGGTTGGGGAGCAAGTCAAAGTTACAGTAGCTGAAATTAACAATAAAAGAATTTCCCTAAATGGAATTTATCCGGTGGTAAGAAGATCAAAACTGAGCCTGGCTGCAGATTTTGCAAGAGCAATGACTTCTCGTCAGCACTCCCTTGTCTTGGCAATGTCACCTTACACAGAAATTTATAACATGTGGAACATATCCAGAGCCCGAAAGGAAAGCAGTGCTCAGAACAAGATGGGACAGTATGGCTCCCAAGCAAATTTGAATAAATATTCTAGGGGACTCAAAACTGAACTTCTTTTACTTTGAAAGGTATTCATAGAAATGTTAATGTTGAGATCCTTCCAACTACTGAAATATGTTATGTAAAATGTGTATAAAGTACCTATATTTATATGTTTATATTTAGATTTATTTTTTATATAATTTAAATATATTTATGTTTAAAGTACATATTCTTTAAATGTTTAGTAGAGACAGTAGAGAAAAAAGGGTGTGATTTAGGGTCTGCACTCAGATTAAAATAAGATTACGGAAGTATAGTATACATTCAAAAGGACATATATTATTTTTTTCAGGTTTGTTTATTTTTGAGAGAGAGACACCGTGTGAGCAGGGGAGGGCCAGATAGGAAGCCACAGGATCGAAGCAGGCTCCAGGCTCTGAGCTGTCAGCACACAACCTGATGTGGGGCTCGAACTCACAAACCGTGAGATCATGACCTGAGCCAAAGTTGGACACTTAACGACTGAGCCACCCAGGCACCCAAAAAGGACATATATTATTAAAAGTATTCTGAGCACAGCTTGATGAAGTTAAGTTCAATATACTTGTGGAACCTGCACTCATTAAACAAGGTACCAGTACCCCAAGAGACCACCTGTGCCTCTTTCAGTCACGGTCTATCTCTCCTTTGGGACAGCAATTATTCTGACTTCTTACAGAATATACAACTTTTACTTATTTTTGGACTATATAGAAATGGAATTATGTGTCCTACACCTAGCTTCTTTCACTCAAACTTATGTTAGTGATATTCATGTTATTGTGTGTATAGATCCTTTATGCTCATTGGTGTATAGAATTTCCTTATATGAATAGTTTACAATATTTCTGCAACTCTTGGTGGACATTTAGGTAGGTTCTGGCTTAGGGTGATTATGCATAAAGCTTCAGTGAACATTATAGGACATGTCGTTTGGTGAACATGTTTTAGAATAGTATTTATTTATCTAGGAGGGAATTTGCTGGGTCACATGTCATCCAACTTATCAGCTTTGGTAAGATTCCTCTGAATTGTTTCCAAAATGGTTATACCAATTTACGTGAACTTCTTTCTATAGTAGTGCCTGCATACTGTCTGTGAGCTCTGAATACTTGATAGCCTTTCCAACACTTGCTAATATGGTCTTTTTCATGTTATCTATTCTGGCAGGGGTACAGATTTTTTTTATATGAGAAATTTCAATCCCAGTATTGTATATGAATAGTTAAAAAAAAAAACCACAACATCCAAACTGCAGATCAGGACTTGCAATAAACAAAACAAAAGCTTTGTTTCCCCCACGAACACCTCTTCCCCAGAGGCAACACTTTCTTTTGTTTTCTTTTTTCTTTTTTTAAAAATCAGGGTTTTTTTAAAGAGACCATTTTGTATGAACAATTTTAGATTTAGAGGCAAATTGCACAAAAAATACAGTTTCCTCACCCCCACTCGTTTCTATAGTACCTTGCACTAATGTGGATACATTAATTATAAGTGGTGGATGAGCCATTATTGATTGACATATTATCATTAGATACATTATCATTAACAGTTAGGGTTTATTTTGTGTTATATAGATTCATAAGTTTTGAGAAATGTAAAATGGTATGTACCTACTATTGCAGTATCATACAGAATAGTCACACCACCCTAAAGTGCCCTGTGCTCCACCTATTACCACTTCCTCTCTCCCCCTAAACCCTAATAGCCACTGGTCTTTTTACTGTCTCTGAAGGTGTTTTGTTGTTGCTGTTGTTGTTGTTGTCGTTTTGCTTTGTTTTGTTTTGTTTTTCCAGAATGTTATCATAGTTGGAATCGTAAAGCATATGGCTTTTTCGGATTGGATCCCTTCACTTAGTAATCCACATTTAAGTTTCCTCCATGACTTTTAAGTAGCTACCTTTCTCCCTCTTTCCTTCCCTCCTCTTCTGTCTCTCTGCCTTCCTTTCCTTAAGGGAGCTTATTTTTTAAAACAGCTTTTGCTTTACAGAAGAAGACTGGAAAGTACAGAGTTCCCCTGTTCTCCCTCCTACCCCCAAAAACATAATGTTCCCTATTGTAAACTTCATGTGTCAGTGTAGTACATTTGTTACAACCGATGAGCCAAAATGGAAACTATTCTTAACGAAAGTCCCAAGTTTACCTTAGCATTCACTGTGGTGTGCAGTTCTGTGAGTTTTGACAAATGCACAATGCCATGGTTCAAAGCATTTCACTGTCTTACAAGATGTTTCACTGCCGTAAATATTCCCTGTGCTTCATCTACTATTCATCTCTCCCTTCCACCCTGAGTTCCTGGCAACCACAGGTCTCTTTACTGCCTCCATTATTTCAGGCAACCCTTTTAACTGTTCCAGGTTTATATTCTTTTCTTAGGTATCTTCATGAATATAAGTAATGTAGCATACTGCTGCTTATTGATTTGTCAGTTTTAAGCACCGTCTACTGACTTCCTATGTGAACATGAGGTATATAGGTCGCTTAAGCCACCTGTCTTCTCTCTCCTCACCTTCTGATATATTCCTGAACTTCTATCTTTGTACTGTTTCAGTCAGGTCCCGCCAGCCGGTGAGTCACTATCGGTATTTTAAAGAGTTACACACGTGATGGGAAATCCCAGAAGCCAAACAAAGGATGGTGAAGCAGTCAGGAATTAGTATCATCAGAAAGCTGTTTCCACCCCCAGGGCTAGAGAAACTCAGAACCTTACCTAGCAGGAACTGAGAACATGGGAGAAGAGGCTCTTGGAAAGAAGCTAGAATTTGGAGGAGATAAAATCACCGGTAGCAAGTGGAGCGGGCGAGAGAAAAACCTCTGGGCTTATACCTTCCTCCCTTTCTCCCATCAAACACCCATTGGTCAAACCCCTCTGGAAGCCAGGTGACAAGGAACCAGGAAACACAGTCTGTAGGAGAAGTGCAGGAACTGGATCTGAGGGCAAAAAGATATAATGGCTGAAGTTACATATATGTCCCAGTTAGGGTTCTCCAGAGACTCAGTATCAATAGGAATTGGTTCACAGGATTATGGAGGCTGAGAAGGGCAGACCCAGGAGATCCAGTAGTTTGGTTCCAGGCAGACTCCAAAAGCCTAAGAATCAGGAGAGCTGATGATGTATGTTCCATTCCAAGTCTGAGTCTGAAGTCAGGAGACCAATATCGTAGCTTGAAGACACTCAGATACACAACAGTGGATTCTCTCTTACTCTGCCTTTTGTTCCATTCAGGTCTCCAACCGATTAGTTGAGGCCACCCAGTGTTTGTCAAGGCAATATGTTTTGCTTAGTCTCCTGATATACAGATGTTCACTGTACTAAGAAATGTCCCCACAGACTCACTAGAAATAATGTTTAACCATATATCTGGGTACCCTGTGGCTTAGCCCAGTTAAAACATGAAATTAACCATCACAAGATATAATTTTATGTGTGTATGTATGTATGTATGTATGTATGCATGCATGTGTGAATGAATATATGTTATTTGAGAGAGAGAGAGAGAGAGAGAGAGAGAGAGAGCGAGCATATGCTCAAGCAGGATAGGGGCAGAGAGAGAGACTTCTGAGAATTCTGTCAGTGCAGAACCTAATGCTCATCTTAGTCTTATGAACAGTGAGATCATAATCTGAGCCAAAATCAAGAGTTGGATTCTGAACTCACTGACCCACTCAGGTACCCCACAAGATGAAATTTTAAAATAGAGACCTAATTTCTTTACCTGTACTGTCATTTTTCATTCCTTACATTGTAAGATAAATGTCTTCCTTAACCTTGCTGCACTTTTTCTCGGTCTCCCATCAACTTTGGACTTCTGTTTGTCATTGTTGTTAACACTGGTATTATGTTCTGCAATCAAGCCTCTTTAGATTGTTCAAGGTTGATTCTAAAACTTGAAAACTAATAAATGGTTTAAAATTGGGATTATTAAATAATATGCAAACATTAGAATTACTCCTCTTTTCCTGGAGTCCTTGGACCTGCTGAATGAGGACATCTCTGGGATCAAGGTGAAATGGGTCCTTTTTCTTTGTGTTCCATCAGTGCTTTAAAGCACGCCATGTTTCACTTGGCTCATTCAGACTAAGACCATCTTACGGATATTTTCTCGCTCTCCTTAGTTTTCTAATTGCACTTCTTTGTTTTATTGCACTCTTTCAGTGTTCTCAAATCATGCCACTTATGACATCTTCCTGTTAACCTCTTAGAGGTCACTTATGGACCCTTCTCTCTTCCTGCCTCATTTAGGTGGTGACTCAGTAGGTCTGCTTCATAGCTTCCTTCCTGTGATTTTCCTCTGCTACAGTCCCCGTTTGTTTCCATGGTTTCATGGTAAGATGGCTATCTGGGGAGTGAGGGAGCATTTAAAAGCCTGGACTCTAGAGCCAGACGGCCTGGACTTAGTCTTTACTTGTTCCACTTACCAACTGTGTAACGTGGATGTTGGATGAGTTATTTGGCTTCTTTATAACACTATTTCCTCCTCTAGAAGATAATAATCATAATTGTATGTACTTTATAAGTTTCTTGTGTGGTTAATATGTAATAATATGTGAAAATAACCCATAACAGTGTCTGGCACAAAAATAAACACTGTTAATGTTGGCTATTATTAAGTATAATTTTTCTTTATTTTTTTCACTCCTTGTTTTGCTGGAGTACACCTTCAGATAACTTCCTAATGAAGAATGAATAGAATCAAATGTTCTGAGTCTTTGCACATCTGAAGATATCTTGAGTCCACTCTCAAATTGAATTGATAATTTTGATAGGTGTACAATTCTAGCTTCTTTTTTTATTTTATTTATTTTTAATTTTTAAATTTACCTCGACATTAGTTACCATGTAGTGCAACAATGATTTCAGGAGTAGTTTCCTCATGCCTCTAACTCATTTAGCCAATTCCCCCTCCCACAACCCCTCCAGTGATCCTCAGTTTGTTCTCCATATTTATGAGTCTCTTATGTTTTGCCCCTCCCTGATTTTATAGTATTTTTGTTTCTCTTCCCTTATGTTCATCTCTTCCACTCATAGAATTCTAGCGTCTATTGGCCAGTTGCCCCTTCCATCGATTATTCCCTGATCACAACATCATTGGAACTACAATATCTGCTCTTTAGAGTGTTTTTGACTCACCATCACTTTCACCTTCTTGTATTTTTCAAAACCATTCAGTATGTCTGGCATATGCTTAAGGATAAGGGAATGGAGGTCCACCTTTTGAAGGGCTTAAAAGAGAATTTATGAACATATTTTAGACTGCCACAGCCTGTCTGCTGGCCTCCTATTATTCACTTTCATCGTGCATGGAAAATATCCTCACCCTACCCCAAGAATCCTCCCTCTTAAAGACCCAACCCTTGTAACATCAGCTCAAAGTCCAGGATATTTTTATCTAAATTAGGTCCAGGTGTGAATGAGTCTCCTTGTGTGCACTGGTCCTCGATTCCACTTTCAACCTGAAGACCTATCAATGAAGACCTATGAATTAAGCATACAACCAACACGGGCACGTGATAACCAGAAAACACACACACACACACACACACACAGACACACACACACACACACACACACAGAAAAAACAAACAAACCAACAAAACACTAACATTTCTGTTCCCAAAGAAAGGAAGGAGGTTATCATGAGTCACTGGTCCATAACAATTCTGAAGTTCAGCTGGCACAGGTAGGCAGTCCTTTCATTGGGTCTTAAGGCCTGGGAGTGAATTTCCATGGCTCTAGTTCCTCTGGGGTTCTGGCATTCAACCTCCAAGTAATTCTTCCCTTCTCATGAAAGGTAGCCTGTGTCTACAGCCTTATGGTTGTCTCGGCCTACTTACTGATTTTAGGAGTTTGTGGGTCCAAAGCCTTCTTTCATTTTACTCTCTGGGATTAAGTAAACCCTTCTCTACCATGGACTTTTTCAAAACTTTATAAGGAAAAACACTCCTAAACTTCAAGTTATATTGTAACAGAGAGAACCCTGTGCCCCACAGTTTAGTCTGCGAGGGTATGCTTACGAGAGAGAACACTGGTATTCTCCAAGACCCTTCTTCATTTAGGACACTTTTCTAGCATCTTTTCCCCAACGTCATCTGCTGAGTGAGGTTGGTAATAATTTCACCTTCCATAAGAGTGACATTATTGATGTTATCTGTGCTAACAAATCATGAAATTGTATTTGAATGGCATTGAGTAAGGGCAAGTAGTATCGGTTAGGGACGTGTTCAGCTGTCACAGAAAGGCTGCCACCAGTGGCACGAACAAAGAGAGTTTTACTCACAAAGAGGCTGTAGGCTGTGTCCCATTAAGGCAGCAATGTCATCTGCAGCAGGCTGCATGGAATGGCAGAGCTGCCAATTTCTTTACGACCTACTACACAATTTTGGAAAAAAGGGTAGCAGCCATTAATATAATAATACCAATATTTTTACCACTTACCATCTTCAAGATGCATCACATGTGTGAGCATTTCAAGCTCACAGCACATCTGTGAGGTAGAATTGTCGATGTCTTTTGGAGGTCATTCGTTTTCTTCTTAAGTCAAAAATTAGCTGTCATATTTCTAGGGCATGTGGCTTCACCAAATCCCCTCCTAGGTTTCCTTTGCTTATCAATGCATCAAGCAAACTCATAGGAATTCTAGAATTTAATACTTGTGAGTCATGGAGAAACCAGTTCTGCCTTATCAAATCACATTAAATACTCATGCCATTCAGTATACTCTCAGATGAACCGTTGGAAGGTGCTCCTGTATTAGCGTTGTATTTCTGTTGGCAAGAACCTTGCCTCCTAGGAGGCACTGTAACTTTCATATCTATTAGTAATTGCCAATGAAGTAAAAACCAAGAGTGTTCTTTGTCTTCTTGTCGACACGTTATAATGTATACTAAGTTACCCCGTTTCCTTGTTTAATTTCTTCGCATCATATACCAACTGCAATATCATCACGGAATAATAGTGGCCCTAATGTAGCATTATCAGCTCTGGAAACTTCAGATATGGCCACAGTAACAGGTATGGCCACTGTAACAGTTGGGGTGGACTCCATCCAGTTCTTGGTCACTTGGCCTTGTCTGATTTTTCCCGTTTATCTACCTCCCACCCCATACCCCCAGCCCCATCAGCAGTGAGAATATGGTTAGTCAGTGAATCTCCAGCAGATACAGATGCAGATCATTTCTCTGGATAATCTTTATGGTTGCCTGTGGCCTGGGTAGCAGGACTGTTTCAGACAGAAACACCTGATTTGGGTGCCATCAAGCAGTATCTGTGCCCTCCCTGAGAAATGGGACAGTATGCATTTCAAACCCTTCAAGTCTCCACTTCTCCCTGCAGATGTCTGTGTTTTGTTGCTTTCACCCACCTACCAAAGCAACCCAAACTTTATGCTAAAGAGAGTGGGCCTCGTGTGTCCTTTGCAGATTGGAATGCTGTTACTAGTTTGGGTTATCTTAACAACAACTGGCAAATTATCTAAAAATGTAGAATTCGCTGTGAATTCAGAATCCGTACCTGTAGTAAGCCCTCCATGATTCCGTTGATTAGGGAGAGGTATCAGACCATACTGTAAGAAACCCTGCCTTCGAATGCTACAGCTCTACGGACTTTCAAAGCACTATTTCTAACCTGGTTATCAAAAGTCGTTAAGTCTTTGTGAGTATACATTCAGAGCTTTTTTTAAGATCTGGATCGTAGTCTCCAATTTTTCATTACCTTCCTAATCCATTTATTCCCAGAGTTCTCTTTATTTTTGAATCGTTCTGTTGAGCATTTGAGCAAACCTGTCAAAAAAAAATTCCTCAAATTGAATATATGAACATTTAAGAGCAGTCACGTGTTCAGTGCCCAAATATTTTATGATTTCCGTTAGGAGTTTATTCTGTCTGTGGACGGTGAATAAACAAATGTCTATTTTTTTTTCTTTTTTCCCCACATAAGTAAGTAGATGTTCAAGGTAGAATGCTAGGTACCTGTCAAGGGTAATAGGACGTTCAGGAGTGTAAATAAGATTTCTGTCATCAAAAAAAGAAAAAAAAAATATTTGATGAACTAAGATAAGCTAAAAAGCTTAAAGAACTTGATGAACTAAGATAAGCTAAAAAGCTTGATGAACTAAAATAAGCTAAAAAGCTCTACTGACACGATGATAAAGCTCATCTTTAAAGCTTGCTTTGTGTACTGATATTATTCCTTTTTTCTTGAAATCTAAAGAAGCTTTTCTCTTTGGCTCTTAGCATGAAATGAAAAGACATTTTCCCCCTATATGTTCTTCTGCCATTTTTAGGCTGAGCTTTTACAAAAGGCTTTTATGTATTCATTGTTTTTTATCTTCATCCTTTGTCCGAAACAAGCCATGAGATTGGGAATGATGTGGACTATTTCTAACACAAGCTAAGAGGACTTAACTACTCATAAAACCCATCATTTGAGGAGGCATTGAACTCGTATCATGGAGTTCCTTGTGCAGCCCATGGGCAGGATTCCACTGAAGTAATCGATAGCATCGTGGAGACCCTGCCTCTGGAAGGAACTAACAACAAATAAGGATTTGACCTTATTGGCAGATTTTCCTAGAAATCTAGGAATCAAGAGGGCCAGAAGTGGGATGGTGGGAGAGGGACACTGGAGAAGTGCTGAATACCCAGGTTCACTTGAAGCCAACTGAGCAGAGGAAGGTTCTGCCCTGGAGGAGTTTGGCTCAGCAGGGATTAGCTTCCAATTGTTATGGACTTAGTGAAAATACACTCATGAGAGCCTACATGAAGGATGCCTCCAGAACTCTAAGAGGATTCGTTCCTTTCTTATGTCTTTTTTTATGGAAAGTGTCTTGGCGGTGCTTACTTCACCTTTGTGTGTCCACAGTTCTTCTTCCCACTAGTTGTGTTGCCATGAACCTCCTTACATAGCCATTGCTCCCCTCCTAGACGACGTGTTCCTCATGGACAGGGCTCACCTTAGCCATCCGTGTGTCGTTACTACAGTGCCAGCCATGTGCAAAGGACCCTGTACATACTGAATGAATGCAATGTATTTATGGGGTTTCAGTTCCCAATTTTTACAGAAGAACTTGCTTTCTCACTTCAATTTTATGTGTAAGGGCAGCAGTCTATACTGGGGATTCTCTCTCACATTCTCTCTTTTTACAAACACCTGCATAATCAACTTTTGATGAACTCTTACCCTTTTGTGATCAGATGAATTGAGTGGAACCTTTGCCATCTCTTAAGATCTTATTGGCAACCCAACACCACTTCAACTCCCTATCCTACAGTAAATTCTTGCTTAGCAAGAAGCACTATAGTTCAGTGACTAAGAGGGTGACCCCTGGAGCCAGGCTGCTTGGGATCTAAAATCCTATTTTGCTCTATTTCTAGCAGCAGACCTTTGGACAACTTACTTTTTCTCTTTGTTACTCAGTTTTCTCAGCTGTAAAATCAGGCACAACCTAGCACCTTCACCATAGAGCTCTGAAACGAATTCAGTGAGGTAACAAAGGTAAAACACTTAGAATAATGCATGGAACCCTCTTAACTGCGAGTCAGTAAACACTCGCCTTTATTAGTGATGTAACTACATTTTTGACAAAGTCGCTGCTTGCTTACTTAAAACCTCCACATTGTCTGTGTTGAATGTACAGAAGAGGTGAACCATGGAAGGCACCATGTCAGAGTCAGGCTTACTTGGTAGAATGAGTTCCAACTCCCTGATGCTGGTGATTGCAAGAGGATACTCAAGGGCACAGAGAGGCACAGAGAGGCACAAGGCCCTCGGTACAAACCCATAACAAGATGATCAGAAAGCCATAGGAAAACAGAGGGAACAAACTAATTTTCCTTTAGTTCCCACCATACACCAGTACAGTTCTCTGCAATTCACACACGTTTCCCTCTCAAGCAAACATAACAGGCCTGTGGGAATGGTATTATTATTCCCATTTAACATGCAACTAGACTAATGCTTAGAAAGTTTAAATAACTTGCCAAATATCACATCTACGTGGCAGAGCTAGGATTTGAACCAGCATCGGTCACATCCCACTGCCTCTGCCAATCTTTAGAAACATCTTTGGAAGAAGTGAAATATGTTAATCATAATGATGCGCTGAATAACATAGGACTGGGTACTATAGGCCCATGCAATCCCAAGGCGGGAAAAATATTAATTTACGAAGGCTATTTTGCTTACTGTTATATTTCTCAGAGTGCACAGCATAAGTGTTCGCTCTTTGCGAATTGAGTGAGTTTATGAGGGAATGGACAGAAGTGTGAATACCTATGCTCATACGATTACACCGTGTAGTTTGGTTGAGGATCTCGGGACACTCTGTCTTACATCTTATCTCAGCAGAGTAACAGGAACATTAGAGCTGTCATAGAAGGTGAAAGAGAAGGTTACTTATCATATCACTCGTCCCAAATTACTCGTAGGCCAGTTAAAAAGCAGCACACAAACATAAGACAGTGAGAGAGAGCCAGGAAAGCTCAGAGAGAGGGAGAGAGAGAATCCCAAGCAGCTTCTACACTGTCCGCACAAAGCCTGACGCAGAGTGGAGCTCGCAAACTATGAGATCATGAGCTGAGTCGAAAGCAATATAGTCACATGCCTAACTGACTGAGCCATCCAGGTAATCTCACCTTTGTTAAGATTGTAATCCCCAGGTTTTTACGGAGATAAATGACAGATCTTACAAACAACAACAAAACAGATTAGAAGGATGGTTCAAAACCAAGGATTGCAAGATTGCAGTAAGGATATAATATGTGGGAGTAATCGGGGTGGGTGGGAGGAAGATATGGCCAGGGGGCAGATGGAGGGTGTAAATGGAGGCTGGAATGTTACCAAAGGTGGAGACTTGTTACTTCCACTCCTTTACTCCAGAACTTGTCGTCCTCAGCATGTGATGTCCACTTACCATACGCTTCAGAGCTGGAGGATGGATAAGCTGCCCATTGTAATCAGGGGAAAACATTCCACCCACAGAATTCACTAATTGGCCTGTTCTATAATGTTTACCCTCTTACTGGCATTGCTAAAAGCACCTACTTTCTCTATACCACCATACAACAGGTGGATTTTCCCTTGTCAGCCTTTGCTCGCTTGCTTGTGAGTTTATTGGTCCACCTGTGGCCTTTATTCACCACTCACCAAAAAATATAGTAGCTCTTGAAGCGTTTGTTAAATCCTAAGGTGGGCCTAGTCAGTTTCTATTTAATCTTTTTCCTTAGTATGGGTTAAACTTTGTTAATGTACATGTTTCTTTTTTTAGGTGAAAAGTAAACACTTGTTTAGATTATCTGTTCATTTGCTTGCACGCACACGCACGCAGGCAGGCACACACACACACACACACACACACACACACACACACACACACTGGTTGATATCATGACTGGCAAGAGATAACATTCTCTCTATTCTTACTAATTTGCATTTCCATAACAAAATCCTAGAAACAATAACACACTCATACACGCTAGTATAAGCATAGACTCCCTTTATAAAAGGGGCCACTAAAGAACAATTAAAGTTGCTTGAGGAGGAAAGAAGGGATTTGAGATATAGGATGAACATGTGTACCTTTTGAAATTCACATCCACAAACTACCTATCCATTTAAAAAACAAAAACAAAAACAAAAACAAAAAGAAATCTGTTTCACTAATACTCAGCAACAGCACTGTGCATTAAAACCTAAAAGCACCTTTTATTTTGCACTTACTAGCTTCTCATTATAATTGATTCTTAACTAAGAAATAGCAAAATGCATTTTTAAAGCAGGAAACAAGAGTTAGCCTCCAAAACATGGCTAAACCACCACATCATACACTTTCCTTTTTACAACCGTCATCCTTTTATGAACCAAATAAGTGAAGTACCACTCCAATGGTACTCAGATGCTAGCTGACTATTAGCCTTTCAACTACTGACAGGTTTGGAAATACTATTCAGTTTAAAAGTAGCAAGCAGATCTCTTTTAACACGAAAGGGACTCAGAGCTGGGCAGAAAAGGTGGGAGCAGTGAATTTACTCCTGGATGGCAAAACCTAGGTTGGTTGAAATCAGAAAATGCTTTTGAGATCAGCTTGTTCAGAAGCTCTCCATCTGAGATCCTTGGAACTCAGAAAACAGAAATGGGATCTCCTGCATTTATTCAACATTTCAAGGAGACTTTTTGAAGACCTCATAAGATTATCAGTGAAAAACCTGCTCTGGATAACCAAAACAGGTATTTTTTTTTTTTTAGGCCCTACATCTTTCTGGTCATACCAGCATTACCAAAATTATTTCTCATCATCAGCCCCCAGGCCAATAAGTTTCTCATGTCCCCGCATTGATACTACATTCTTTCTACCTTATATGCCAGTCCCCACTGTCCATTAAACTTCCCTTTATCTTGCAAGATCCACCTCAAGTATTATCTTTTTTTTAAAAAAGAACACATTTTTATTTGTTTTGAGACAGAGAGAGAGAGAGAGAGAGAGAGAGAGAGATAGAGATAGAAATAAAGAGAGAGAGAGAGAGAGAGAGAGAGAGAGAGAGAGAGAGAGAGAATGCAAGCAAAAGCAGGGGAGCAGCAGAGAGAGAATCCCAAGCATGCTTAACCAACTGAGCCACCCAGGAGTACCATCTCTTAATGAAAATATTATCTCTTAATGAATTTAGCACAGTCAGCTCGGACCCTCGGGGTACCTGCTCAGTCTCCTCCTCCGGGACATCACCCGGCTTCCTCTCAGAGTGTACAAGCAGGGGAGCAGCAGAGAGAGAATCCCAAGCAGGCTTAACCAACTGAGCCACCCAGGAGTACCATCTGGGACCTGCCTGGGTCCAAGTTACAGCTCTAACACTGATTGTAAGATTAGTCTAGGTCTCATCAGGTATCCCGTCTGCATCCCAGACGTGCAGCTTCCTAAATGGTACCTAGTCACAACATGCTGATATTGGTAGACTAGACAAAGACTACGCCACGGCGGAAAAACAAAAACAAAAACAAAAACAAAAACAAAAACAAAAACAAAAACAAAAACAAAAAACAAAAAACAAAAAAAATGTACAAAAAAAAAAAGTACGTCGTTTATGATCTCATTCATCTAGAACTCTAAAAAAAAGAAATTAATATATTGTGACAGAGTGCAGATCAGTAATGGGTGGCAGAGAGGGGCAAGAGGAAAGTATAACCAAGGGACACAAGGAAACTTTTCGGTGATGGATATGTTCACTATCTAGACTGTGGTGGTTCCATGGATATGTGTGTGTATATAGTTTTTGATCTGTGTGAATACTCATCCACACTGAGGTATAAACTTATCAAATAGCACACTTTAGTTTCCTGCAAGTTATGCCAATTATACTACAATAAAACTTTTTAAAAATAAAAACAAACAGGATGATATTTTTAATAAAATGCAATGTGTGGGATTTGTCTCAAATAAACCAGGCGAAGACGGGAGCAAGGACAAAACGGGTAGAAATACAGATGAAACAAGATTAGACATGAGTTGTTAATTTTTATAACTAGGTCCTAAGGACATGGGGGTATAATATACTATTTTCTTGACTTTTACATATTTGAAATTTTCTTTTTTTTTTCAATGTTTTTTTTTTTTTTTTTTTTTTTTTTTTGGGACAGAGAGAGACAGAGCATGAACGGGGGAGGGGCAGAGAGAGAGAGGGAGACACAGAATCGGAAACAGGCTCCAGGCTCCGAGCCATCAGCCCAGATCCGACGCGGGGCTTGAACTCACGGACCGCGAGATCGTGACCTGGCTGAAGTCGGAGGCTTAACCGACTGCGCCACCCAGGCGCCCCTGAAATTTTCTATAATAAAAAACATTTTTTCAGTTGAAGGGGAGCAAATCATAAACCAGGATAAACTAAAAGAACAAAAATACTATGCTGGCTCCAGAGCCCAGACTGCTAGTAGCCAAAGAGTTTCTTAGAAGTTGAAGAGCAGGGGAATGTGGAGTTTAAAGGGACACATTTTATTCTCTACTCTATCACCTGAGAAACGTGCACGCTCCTTTGAGAGCGAAGCCATCCTTTCCCTGGTTGGCTCAAAGCTGGGCTCCCTTGCACACTTGACTTCTCGTGGAGCCTTCAAGCTTTCAGATCACACAGGCTTCCACAGATATGTTTCCAACAGCCTGAAGTTTAGGATAAAAGAAAAACCATCTTGTCACCCATTTGCAGTATTTCATGCATGCTGAAGCAGCACCTGGTTAGATAGCCAAGTACTACAGCCACAGGCAACTCAGAAACACACAAACAGAAGCAGCATTTTTATCTTCTTTTCCTCCAAGCCTCTGCTCATGGATCTTACAAAAGGAGTCCCAATCACATCAACCGATTTTTAAAGAAAGGAACTCTTGGCCAACATTTGCTGAGAGCACACTAACTCATCATCTCATTTGAGCCTCATGTTTAACCTTGGGAAGCAGCAAGTATCTTTACCCCCCTTTTTAAGCATGCTAAATACTGAAACTCAGAGAGATGAAACAAATGGAGTGCCCAAGGTCTCACAGTTAGCCTGTGGCAGGGCCATTAGTCGAGGTCCATCCCACCTCTGTGCCTGTCTAGCGTGACAACCTCACAAGCTTAGCAGAAACTCTCATCAAGATGCCTATATGAAGAAAAGTCATATCCCAATTAACCCACTTTTTTTCTACCCAATCTCAAACACGTCAAAGGATTTTAAGAGTAGGCACATGAAACCATTACTGCAAATAAAGCTTTTTCAGTCATGTATAATTTCTTTATCCCCTAGCACAAGGATGTATGAAGAAGGGACAGCAATTGACTTTAGACATTACATGAGGGGAGGAGAAGGAAGGGAATGCCCAAAGAAAGATCAAAGAAAGAAAACTAGGGATCAGACCGGAAAGAACAGGACAGTAAACACAAAACCCAAATTAACAACCCCCATGGTATTGTCTCTGTAACACCAGCATGTCCTGGGTGGTGATTACCCTGTTAGTGAAATGAAAGAAAACGGCCATTTTTTTCAAGCTACTGGTTTCACCCATGCTAGGTTAAACTGGAAGAGAATTTTTCAAAACTGTATTAAATTTGCTCACACCTGGTGATTCTCCATTTTCCAACAAAACATGTCACTTTCAGAGTTTAAGGTCTATAGTAACAATGCTTTCCTCTGGGGTAATGCATGAAACTGGATAGTTAAAACGTGTATTCTGGTTGTCACAGCTAATAATAGCAACTAGTACTTACTGAGCACATATTATGAGCAGGTATTGTTTTTAATGCTTTTAATCTTCAAAATGGATCTTCTGACACAGGTTCGCTTATTGTGAGGGCAACAATATAATTTATTGTCCAAATAAAGATACTTTGGGGAATCAAAGTGGAAAGCCATTAACAGTTGTGCCAGGCACGGCCACAATCCAGGAACATTTGGACATAGAATCACTAGCCTCATTTTGCAAATGGAGACTTAAGGAACAGAAAGGTTAAATAGCCTACCCAAGGTCACACATCTAGTCAGCCAGGGTTCAAGCCCAGGTCATCTGGCTCCAGGCTCATATTCAGCCATTCTGCCATGTGCCCCCTCTGAGCTGATATACTACCTTAAAAAAAAATACATCATCCCACTGTCTGGCTTTGGGGCCTTCACCTTATACCATAGAAGCAAAGTCTCACCTTCCCTTGAGTATTACTGGATGGTTTTCAAAAACTTCCAAGAAAAAATGATGTCCCAGAAATGAGTTTGGAAACTAGAGAATTCAACATTTTCCTTTCATTACTAAAAAAAAAAAAAAAGAAAAGAAAATTACAGGCATCATAAAACTTCAGAGAGCCACAATGCCAGGTAGGTAGAAAGTGGTTTTGTGAATATACAAGACTGCTTGCAGATGTGCTTTTTGAGGCAACACAATACTGGCATGTGTCACATCATCCCCTTTCTCAAATACCTCAGTGATACCACTGTCCTTTTACATTTACAGCTCTTCCTGCATCTTCCCTCAGATGACTACACGTTTGCTTCAATGCTCCATTTAGTGTGTCTGTCAGACAGCAATTCACCAGCCAGGCTAAGGTCATGCCCTTCCACCAGCCAGCATCACTCTCTCTCCTCTTACCCCATCTGTTCCTTTCTTCGTAGCCAGGGTAGAAGGACAAATAAAAATAAAATAAATAAAAATAAAAATAAAAAAATAAAATAAAAATAAAAATAAAAGTGTTGAAAGGGAAAAAAATACCCATTGAAAATTCTATATCCAGCAAAAGTGTATTTCAAACTGAAGAAAAAAGACTTTTTGGGGTGCCTGTGTGGCTCAGTCGGTTGAGCATCTGACCTTGGTTTCTGCTCAAGTCATGATCTCATGTTTAATGAGATTGAGCCCCACATAGGGCTCTCTGCTATCAGAATGGAGTCTGCTTGGAATTCTCTCTCTCTCCACCCCCCTCTCTCTCTGCCCCTTTCTCCCCCAACATAAATGTATAAACATTAAAAAAGATGTTAGGCATGGAGTGCGTTACTCTTCCCAAAAGCATCTGAAGTTTACAAACCCTCACCTTTGGAAACAACAAGAACAACAACAAGAAAAACAACAACAACCCCAAAACAGGTAATACATTGTGAAACAAAAAAGGAAGGACTTTATCTCTAGTAGATCTGTCTTGCAAGAAAAAAAAAAAGTTCCTTCGAGAATACCTCAGTGGTTAAATACCGGACTTTAGCTCAGGTCATGATCTCATCATTCATGAGTTCAAGTCCCACAGTTTGTGAGTTCAAGTGCCACATCAAGTGAGCTCCAGCCCCACTGCAAGTGAGCATGAGCCATGCTTTGCGTGAGATCGCATTATCTCTCCCTCTCTCTCTGCCTGTCCTGGGATTCTCTCTCTGCCCCTTGCTCATTTGTGCCCCCTGTCTCTCTCAAGAGAAAGGTCTTTAGTAAAAGGAATATGGATATAGGTTATAGATAAGGAATTCAGATCTATGTTTAAAAAAGAAGAGGATTAGAGTAGGAATAAGGGAAGGTAAGATAAAATATTTTATTTTTCTCATTCTCAACTTATCTGATAGATAACAATTTGTTTAAAGTGATAACAGCAACAATATACTCGGTTGATCATAGCATATGGATAAGGAGGTAGATGACCTCAATATTAGAAGGCATGGGTTGGAGGAATTGAGAAAGTTTTATAAGGTAGCTGCACTACCTGTGAAGTGGTACAGTGTGATTTGAAAGAGGAATTTGACTAGTTATAAATGAGTAATGCAAATGCAAATAAAGGGGATACCACTCCAACTGTTTAAAATAAAAAAGTATAATGAATATGCTAAGAGAAAGAAGAAAATGGAATATACCCAATGCTGCATTAACATCCAGAAGGCAGAAAAAGGTGAAGATAGAAAGGAAGCAAAGTATAAATGCAGTGAATAGAAAACAGTTACAAACATGGTAGATATTATTCCAACTATATCAATACTCACATCAAATGTGAATAGTCTAAGTATACCAGTTAAAGCTCAGAGATTGTCACAGGAGATCCAAAAACAAGATGCAACTCTATATTGTCTATAAGAAATTCACATGAGATATAAAGGTACAGATAGATTAAAAGTAAAAGGATGAAGAAAGATTTATCATGCTAATGCTTATCAAAAGAGAGTTGGAGTAATTGCATTAATTCCAGACAAAGCAAACTTCCAAACAAGGAAACTCTAGAGAGATAAAGAGTGTCATTATATAAAGAGATTATCTAGAGAGATAAAAGGGTCAGTTCTGTAAGAAAACATAACAATCCCTAAATTTCTATGTCTCACAACAGAGAATGAAAATACATGGTGGAAAAACTTTTAGCATTTCAAGGAGAAAGGGAACAATTCATTATTATAGTGGAGACTTCAACACCTTTCTGTCAGTGACTGACAGGTCTAGAAGGATATAGGTAAGGCTACAGCTGGACTAAGCAGTAGCAGTAATCACCTAGATCTAACTGATACGTATGGAATATTTTGTCCAACAGTAGTTGAATAAACATGTTTCTCAAGTTCACACAGAACCTGCACCAAGTCAGAACATGTTCTGGGCCATAAAACACATCCTACCAAATTTCAAAGCCTAGAAGCCATACAAAGTATGCTGTCAGGCCACACTGGAATTAAACTGGATGGAAAGCAATAATAAAAAGATAGCAGCAAAAATCCCCAGATGTTTAGAGATTAAAGAACATACTTCTAAACAACACATCAAAGAAGGAATCTTGAGAGAAATTTCAAAGTAGTTTGGACTCAAAGGAAATTAAATATAACCCACCAAAATGTGCAGGACGGGGGGGGGGCACTGAAAATATGATTTACAGTAAAATGTAAAACATTGAATGCATTTATTAGAAAAGTAGAAAGATCTTCGGGCATCTGGGTGCTCAGTCGTTTTAGCCTGCAACTCTTAGTTTCCACTCAGGTCATGCCATCATGGTCATGAGATCAATCCCCTGTATTGGGTTCCTGCTTGGGATTCTCTCTCTCCCTCTCTCTGCCATGCCCCTGCTCACGTACATGCTTTCTCTCTCTCTCTCTCAAAGTAAGTAAATAAATGTAACAAAATCGAAAAGGAGAAAGACCTTAAATTAGTAGCCTAAACTTCCACCTTAGGAAAATAGGGGAGGAGGTACAGTTGAAGGCTGCAGTAGAAGAAAAGAAATAATAATTAAAAAAAATAATAATTAGAACAGATATCAATAAAATAAAATATAGTAAAATACTGGAGATAATCAATAGAGAAATCAAAAGATGGTTCTTTGAAAATATCAATAAAGGCAATGAACCCCTAACTGGGTTATCCAAGGAAAAAAGTAGGCACAAATGGCTAATATCAAAAATGAAAGAGACATAACCGCTACCAATACCATGAACATCAAGAGGATAATGGAAAATATTATGAATGACTCTATGCCTTTAAATTTCATAACTTATATGAAACAGATCAATTATTTAAAAGATGAACACGATGGGGCACCTGGGTGGCTCAGTCAGTAAATGTTTGACTTCAGCTCAGGTCATAATCTCCTGGCCCATGGGTTTGAGCCCTGTGTCAGGCTCTGTGCTAACATCTCAGAGCCTGGGGCCTGCTTCAGATTCTGCATCCCCCTCCCTTTCTGCCCCTTCCCACCTTCCACTCTACATTTCTCTCTCAGAAATAAATGAAAACCTTTTTGAAAAATATAGAAAACAAATAAAAGGCACACACTACTAAAACCCACATAAGGAAACATAGATTATCTGGATAGGCCTATATTTATTAAGTAAATAGAGTCAAGGACGAATAACCTTCCCAAAAGAAAGCATCAGGCCCACATGGTTTCACTGAAGAATTCTAGCAAACATTTACAGGAAAAAATGATGCTAATGTCCTATAATTTCTTCCCGAAAATAAAAACAGAGGGAAAACTTCCTCATTCTAGGAGGCCAGCATTGACAAAACAAGGTAAAGGCATTATAAGAAAGGAAAACTGGAGACCAGAGTCTTGCATTTTCATAGACACAAAATACCCAATACATGTTAGCAAATCAAATCCCACAATGTGTAAAAAGAATTATACATCCATAACCAAGAGGGATTTAGTACCAGTATGGGAGACTGGTTCAATATTCAAAAATCAAGTAGTTTAACCCCTCACAACAATAGGCTAAAGAAGAAAGACCGGATAATGATCAGATGGTCTTAGAAACAGATGCAGACAAGGCAATTGTTACCTCCATTCATAATAAATAAAACATTCTCTCCGCAAACTATGAGTCCAGGGAGGCTTCATCAACTTGATAAAGGACTTTTGTAAAACAAACAAAAACAAATCACCACCAAAAACCCTACAACTAGCATCATAAAAGTTTCGCATTTCATGGGGCGCCTGGGTGGCTCAGTAGGTTGAGTGTCCGACTTCAGCTCAGGTCATGGTCTCACAGTTCATGGGTTTGAGCCCTGCATCAGGCTCTGTGCTGACCACTTGCTCAGAGCCTGGAGCCTGCTTCGTATTCTGTCTCCTTCTCTCTCTGCCTCTCTCCCACTCATACTTTGTCTCACTCTTTTTCTCAAAAATAAATAAATATAGACACAAAATTAAAAAAAAATGTTTCACCATTTCAGTGGGGAAGAATGGGATGCTTTCTGAAATGCTACTGTAGCTGATTATGAAGAGGCCAGGTAGGTGAAGTCACCTGTAGTAATAATGGACATAATTATATAATTCTATAAGAACACACCCAGAACAGGCCTGTTCTGTTGAATTGTTCCTGATTCTGCTACAACACTAACTGTTGATCAGTTAATAATTTCTGATTCCATCTTTAGAGGAACTAAGTATTGACAAAACAAACATCTTGTAACACTGAATGTACATTCATATTGTCAGAGGGACGTCATACACCAACTTAGAGCTACTCAGAGCAAATAGACAATTACATGGAGCCAAAGTATTCCCTGCAAATGATATTTTGTGTTTATATGATATTCTGTTGATTTTTTCCAGCTTTTTTATATTGTTCCTTTTTTTTTCAAATCCCGATGATTCTACAAATATTAAAGTTTTAGTCATTTGTTTAGAGGTGAATTTTAAAATCACGGGTATGTAGCTAAAACTGGCTGGCTGAAGAGAGTTTCCAGTTTCCATGAATGCAAATTAATAGATTCATTTAAGGGAACAAGCTAGAAAGCCAGATGTTGCTGTACCCCAAGGATAGGCCCCAGCTAGTTGAGAATCAGTGAGAATAAATTACTTTTAGATAGCTCACAAACAGGACCTTCTTAAATTTGGCTTCAGTATACACTCCACATAATAAATAAATGACAAGGAAAGTAAAACAGAACCACAGCAATGACTGCAATCTGTACAGTAGAAAAGACCCTCCAGGAGATAATACATGTGTGTACAAGTTGTACATTTTACAGATCTGAGGGTTACCATTCGCACTGTAGTTCATATAAATCATGTCCCCTAGAACTGTGCAGTATACAACTTGTGCAACCAATAGCAACAAACTGAAAACATTCTGATGCTGGTATAGAATAGCAAATATATGAACAAGGAGTACCAAGTACATCTGAAGTTATAAGGTGTATAAATTGGATTCATAGAAAAGAAAAAATATCTCTAAATTGCACTTCATTAGTACTAAAACTTTTGCTTGGTAAAAGACTCTGTGAAAAGAACAGAAAGGCAATCTATGGACTTGGAGAAAATATTCCCAAATCATATATCCAGCAAAGGTCTTGTGTCCAGAATATCATACATTGAAGTGCGCAAAACGATGTTCCACAACACTAGGCTTCAGGGAAACACATTAAAACTGCCCTGAGATACTGCTATACACATATTGAAACTGTTTTTTTCAATCTTTACTTATTTTTGAGGGATAAAGAGAGATAGAGTGTGAGCAGGGAGGGGCAGAGAGAGAGGAGATACAGAATCGAAAGCAGGCTCCAGGTTCCGAGTTGTCAGCATAGAGCCAAACATGGGGCTTGAACTCACAAACTGTGAGATCATGACCCGAGCTGAAGTCAGCTACTCAATCTACTGAGCCAACCAGGAGCCCATGAAATATATCTATTTTTTTAAAGACAATACCTAATACTTGCATGTGACCCATAAATCTGACTCCTAGACATTTGCTCTAGAGAACTGAAAACTTATGTGTATAAAACAAAAACAACAAAAAAAAAACATGCACAAAAAATTTACCGCAACTCTAATCATAACTGACAAAAATGGAAAAACACAAATTTCCTTCAGGAAATGAATGGTTAAACAAACCCTGGTATATCCGTACAGGGAAACACTAAGAAACAGATGTATTGTAAAGGCTTGATGTTGAATGAAAGAAGCCAGTCTCATAAAGTTACATACAATAAGGATTCATTTATATGATATTAAAGTTGGAGATAGATGGTTGCCAGGCCTCAGGGGTTGGGTGACAGTGATTCAACATGGGGGAATTCTGGGAGCTGATGGAATTGTTCTCTTTGCGTCTAATTTTTTTTTTTTTGGGGGGGAGACAGAGAGTGAGAGAGGGGGAGGCACAGAAAAAGAGGTAGAGAGGGATAATCCCAAGTAGGCTCGTGCACAGGGGCTCAAACTCAAGAACAGTGACATCATGACCTTAGCCGAAATCAAGAGTGGGATGCTTACGTGACTAAGCCACCTATGTGCCCCAGGAACAGAACTCTTCTGTATTATCACTGGGGTGATATTTACATGAGTATATACAATCTTTAAAACTCAAAGCACTATGCACCAAAAGAGTTATTTTATATAATGTTAATTACACAACAAAAAGCATTTTCAAAAAAATACCACATCTGTCCTCATCTCTCCATTTCCTGCGTCCACACTAATTCCTGTCATGTTCACCTCTCCTGGTCAACTGCAATGACTCCTTACCTGATTTCCTCCCAATTACCTTCTTCAATCTGTCTTTCTAATAAACTTATGAAATATTACTCCTGAATAAAGTGTTATAAGGAAAAACAAATAAGCCAGATCTAAATAGCTGCACCTTCCTTAGATCATGCATGTACACCACTCCCTATGGTATTTCTGACACGAAGACCCAATGTGCAAATACAATAAGCACCCAAGGGGAGCCTGAGTGGCTCAGTTAGTTGAGTGACCTAATCTTAGTTTCAGTTTAGGTCATGATTTCGCCATTTGTGGTTTCAAGCCCCAGGTCACACTCTGCACAGAGCCTGCTTGGAATTTTCTCTTCCCCCTCTCTCATCCCCTCCCCTTCCTCACACACACTGTAAATCAACCACCCACCCATCCACCCAACCAACGAACAAACATTAAAATCAAAATAAGCAGCCCAAATCGTAAGGGTTTGTAGTCTGTTACACATTTATCCCATAGTTCAAATAAAAGCAAAGAAAACTTGACTATCGTGCTGGAATTATTTTTCTTTCTTATACCCAACTCCTTTTGCTCACTTGTGGTTCATTTTTGTGTCTCCTCCTCTAAATGCAGTGCCCACTTCCTCTGGCAGTCCTAGTTGAAGTGAATTTCTAACTGCTTCAACTCAGTACCTTCTTCATTCTGTTGCCTTTGTCATGAAGACCTGGAACAAAAATCCGTGAAAGAATGAACACCCCAGGCCTGGCATGCCACTACTAACACCTGGCAAACAGCAACAACGTCCCAGAGACAGCAACTAGCAAACAATCCGTTGTCTATTTAGGAAACATGAGCGAGAAGATGGAAGAAATAGAACTTCCCAAAGGGAGCCTGAAAAAGAAAACCAAAAACAAAATCCACTGGCGTTAAAAAGTGAAAACAGGTGACACCAAGGTTTATCTCAATGTTATTGCAGGTGTTACTGGATAGACTAGATGAACCTGAAGCAAATGATTTCTAAACAACAACAACAACAACAACAACAACAACAACAACAACAACAGCAGTAGCAGCAGCAACAACAACAACAACAGAAGAGTCTTCTAAAATATGCATTGGTGTAATTTAGCAGATAATCAGAGCTGCAGAAACTAGCTTTATGTGGGAATAATCAGAATACCATAGGTACTCAGAGGAGTCACGCTTATTGCTAATAACTGATGCTCAGGTGGTGTGATCACTGTATCACACAAAACCAAGTAAGGGTCTTAAAAAGGAGGAGGGAACCCACGCAGGGCAGCAGATGCCAGAACACATGGGGTGAATCAAGGGCTCAGTGAAACGGAAGACTTAATCACAGGGTGAACAATTTGCCTGAAAATGCTGCAGATTCAGGCCAGCACATAGGCCTCCTGGCTCCCTGGCAGGAGTCCTGGGAATACCAGGGGCAAAGCAATGAACTTACAGCTACCAATCACTTCCCTGTGGCAAGCACGTTACCTGATAAAGCATCTCAATTGACCCTGTGTACAGAAGAAGGAATTGAGGCTGAAGGAGATGTTGTAATTGCTCAAGGTCACAGAACTACGAAAGTTATGGAAATGGCCGTTACCCCAAGCACTCTGACTCCTTAGTGCATTACATGCTGTCTCAAGTATGCAAAACTCAGCTTCAGTAACCCTTTTACCATCTTTTTAAGCAAATTTTTTTTCAAAAAGTTTTGATTGTTGTGTTTTCATTTTTATTTGTTTCCTTATGTCTTTTAATTTCTTTTCTAATTGTCTGCTTGACTGATTTGTTCTTTAGTAGGATGTTTTTTAACCTGTATGCTTTTAGAGGTTTAGCAGACTCTTTCCTGTAGTTTATTTCAAGTTCAAAACATTGTGACCTGAAAGTGTGCATGGTGTCATCTCAATTCTGTTATATTTACTGAAGGTTTTTTGTGACCCAGTATGTGGTCTCTCTTGGAGAATGTTCCACGTGCACTCCAGAAGAAAGTATGCTCTGCTGCTTTGGGATGTAGAGTTCTAAAATATCTGACACGTCCTTCTGGTCCAATGTATCATTCAGGACCATTGTTTCTTTCCTGATTCTGTCTAGATTTTCTGTCCATTGTTGTAAGTTGAGTCTTAAAGCCCCCTGCAATTACCACATTCTTATCAATGAGATTGTTAATGTTTGTGATTAAATGTTTTAAATCTTTGTGTGCTTCCGAATTCACTGCATAGTCATTATAATTGTTAGCTCCTCCTGATGGACAGACACAGTAATTATTTAATAATGCCCTTAAACATCCCTTGCTACAAACTTTAATTTAAAGTCAAGTTTGTCTGATATAAGTATGGCTAATACAGTTTCCTCTTGACTCCCAGTAGCATGAAAGGTAGTTCTCCATCCCCCCACTTTCAATAGTAAGGTGTCCTCAGGTCTGAAAGGAGTCTCGTGTAAGACAGCAAATAGATGGGTCTTGTTTTGTATTATCCATTCTGATACCCTATGTCTTTTGGTTGGAGCATTTATTCCACTTCCATGCAGTGTTATTATGGAGAGCTATGGTTCCGAGGCACTGTGATGTCTGTACTTTCATGCTTGTACTGGTGTCTGTGGCACTTTGTGATACTTGCGACATTTCCCTCATAGAATCCCTCTTAGGATCTCTTGCAGGGATGGTTTAGCGGTGATGAATTCCTTCAGTTTTGGTTTGTTTGGGAAGACCTTTACCTCTCCTTCGATTCTGAATGGCAGGCTGGCTGGGTCAAGGATTCTTGGTTGCATATTTTTCCTATTCATCACATTGAAGATTCCCCTATTCCTTTATGGATTGTCTGATTTCAGTAGATGGGTCTGCTCCTATCCCAATACTTCTACCTTTGTACGTTAAGGTCCACTCATCCCTAGCTGCTTTCAGAATTCTCTCTTCATGCTTGTATTTTGCCAGTTTCACTATTATATGTTGTACAGGAGATCAACTCAAGTTACATCTGAAGGGAGTTCTCTGTGCCCGTTTGGTTTCAATGCCAGTTTCCTTCCCCAGATTGTGGAAGTTCTCAGCTATGATTTGTTCAAGGTCATCTTCACACCCCTTTTTGCTCTCTTCTGGAAATCCTGTGCTATGGATATTGTTCACTTTGATTGCATCACTTAGTTCTCTAATTATCCCCTCTCGATCCTCAATTTTTTCTCTATCTTTTTCTCACCTCCTTTCCCCCATGTTTTTATCTTCTAACTCATTTAGTCTCCCCTCTGTCTCTTCAATCCGCGCTGTGGCTGCTTCGATTTTAAATTGCACCTCATTTATACCATTTGAATTCATCATGACCACTTTTTATTTCCTTGATCTCTGCAATAATGGATTCCATGCTGTCTTCTATGCCTTTGCCAATCCCAACAATTCATCCTTTCACTGTTATGCTAAATTATGATATGTAGCTTATATCTGTTTTGATCAAGTCGTTAGATGTCCACTTCTTCCCAGAACTTCTTTTGAGGGGAATGCTTCTTCTGTTTCATTATTTTGGCTAATTTTCTCTCTCTTATGAGCTTGTTATTTGCTTGTTATGAGCTTGTTATTTATTGTTATGAGCTTGTTATTTGCTCTGCGCCTGCAAGAATTGCTATATGAAATGGGAGTCACGCCCTGTGCAGGTTCTAGCCCTGCACGTAGTGTTTCTTGGAGAGTGTTACTTGCTCTCTGTTGTTGTGGCATTGGCTCTTTGAGTTCTCTACTCGTCATGATGCTTTTGACCCTCCACAAGGTGTGCTTTTATTTGTCCCTTGAAGTAGCCCTGGAAAGGAAAACAAACAAACCAACACACAGGAAACAGAGACATGGAAGGAAACGTGCAACTAAAAGAAATAAATGGACACACACACGCTCACACACACAGAAAAACAGTCTGAAATCAAAAACGAAACAAAACAAACAAATCAGAAACACCAGCTACAAGTAAAGAACACGGTAGAGGTGTTGCTGTTGGAAGAACACATATAAAGAGGGAAATGACAGGAGTGGGGAAAAGGAAAAAATATATATATATATTGACCAGACTGGGAGGCTAAATGGCTTAATGCAGAGAGAGAGAGAAAGGAAAATAAGGAAGGAGGTGTGGGAACAAAAGGAAGATAAGTTTACCCAGGCAGAGAAACTAGATGGCTTGATTATTCCAGAGAGAGAGAAAGGAAAGTATAGAACTATAGGTAGGAAATGTATCAAGGGAATGGATTATAGGTGTCTGCTTAAGCAAACCAATAAGCAGAGTTATCAACCTAAAAGAGGGAAGAGATCGGAAGGGAGAGTATGTCTAAATAACAAGAGTTGTCCCGGAATTAATCCAGTCTATGCAGCATCACTGGTCCGGATGATGGACCTGCCTGGTTCCACAGCGCCTACCCTGCTCCATCAGATAAGCAGGTACCCAGCACACAGGGGCGTGGTTTGGGGTAGGCTGGTCCCACCTCCGCTATGGACCCTCGGACTGATCCCTGAGGCCCCGCCTTGGTGGTGGTGGTGGTGGTGATGGTGGTGGGGAAATGGTGATGTCCAGCCTCTTCTCCATGACCTGGTGTACTCCGTTCCAGTTGTCCTCATTGTGCTGAGGGCACACGCAGGGTGGTCCTTCTTGCTCCGCTGACTCCTTTGGCATAGCGCTTGTCTAGGATTCGCAGACCCGTTCCGTGTGCTCTGGCACTGGGGAAGTGTCTCTCTGTGCTGCTACAAATGTCTTCCTGGCTATCTTTGTGCTGCTGTGCTTCAGGGAGCCCCGCCTTTTCCTGCCTTGGACTGCCCTGCTGACCTCACTGCTGAGCTTGGGCATGGTGGATGCAGGCAGGCATTGTTTTGTCCCACAGCGACGCCCCCAGGGAGGGGGCCACTTTCTCCTACTGCAGACTGCGCCCTAGACCCAGCCACTGATCCGGGGGGTGGTGGATGCAGGCAGGCTTTGTTCTATTGCACAGCCCTCCAGGGAGGGGCTACTGTCTCCTTCTGTGGACTGTGCCCCTGATCTACCCCTCAAACCAATGCTGGCTCCTCTCCTCCCCAGGTGCGCAAACAGGGAGCCTAGCCCCAGACCCAAGAAAGCCCCATAGTTAGAGATAAGATCCCTTTCAGTCCCAGTCCGAGGTTCTCCTCTTATCCACATACAGCCCTACACTTCCCGAGCCACTCTTTTTCTTACTTTTGTCTCTCCGCAGAAGAGGATCTCTTCCCTCCATTCCTACTTGGCCCAATTTATGTACCTCAGTTCACAATCAGCCACCTGTCATTTCTCAAGTTGTCACATTTCCTTCAGGAGTATTCAGGCTGTTTTCCTCACAGACTTTTGGGGTTCAAAATACTTTCGTTCAGCACTTTGTTTGAGAGACATGGGATGTACAGATCCCCCTACTTCTCCACCATGTTGACCACTCTGCCCAAGAAGGATTTATTTATAAATTGATGGACATCAAATTCTAGATCTTATTTTATGATTAATGTTATTAGGATTAACCTCAGTACATACTTTTCGTTTTAAGAAAAATTCCCTGTGATTTGAATCCTTTGAAAATGAATTTAACAGGCAATCCGAATAAATATCACAATCCCATACTGGGACTTCTCTCTCTCCATCTTTCTCTCTCTCTCTCTCTCTCTCTCTCTCTCTCTCTCTCTCTCTCTCTCTCTGTCTCTCTCTCTCTCTCTTTCTTTGACACACACACACACACACACACACACACACACACACACACACACACACTTCCCACAGACTGTCAGAATCTCTCTAAGGTGCCGGCCCAACTCCATGGCCAGTACAGAAACTTCACCAGTACTCAGGACTAGACATCCTCACTAAGGTCTGCCCAGAACAAAATGGAAGAAAACAGCCTCTGTCAGTCCCACTCTCCTGCCTGTGCAGTTTCCTCCCTCCTGCCAGGTATCCCTGACCCCCACCCCACCTTGCTGTCAAAGCCCATTCTATAACTACCTGGCAAACATAGCTAGTGTTTGATTCTGCAGCAAAACACAACAAAGTTTCAAAAGGTCTCAGCCCTCCCAGGCCAATGAGTCAGCAGGAAAACACCAGGCCAAGAATCACACTAGGAGAATTCTCATTCCAGCTGTACCACTTCCTGGCTGAAGATGCACAGTGAAGCTGTCATCCAACAACAGTCTAGCTCCATATCTGTAGGCTTCTAGCCCACCTGCATTGCTACCAGGCTCGGGGACACATCCAATGATTTTTTTTCTTGAGCCCCTTCTGGACTGTGTGTTTGCTTTGTTAAAATGTCTACCTCTAGGATAAACTACATTTTGAGATACAAATATGCACAAATATGCAAATTCCCCAAGGGAAAAGACACGTCCAGGAGTCTGTTCTTGCAGTCATCCATGTTCCCAAAGCACTGATTTCTACCGTGTACATAATTAGAGAGAAGAAGCAAGCAGACACCTGCCCAATGACAATGAAAAAGCAACAGAAGGTGATGGAGAGTCCCCCTGATGTAGTAGCTGGAAGCCCAGAAGTCAAGAATTACCCACAACCACCACGGAGGCAGGGGTATACCTCGAGAACAGAGTGGCCACAGGTGGACCAATAAACCGACAAGCAAGTGAGCAAAGGCTGACAAGGGAAAATCCGCCTGTTCTATGGTGGTATAGAGAAAGTAGGTACTTTTAGCAATGCCAGTAAGAGGGTAAACATTATAGAACAGGCCAATTAGTGAATTCTGTGGGTGGAATGTTTTCTCCTAATTACAATAGGCAGCTTATCCATCCTCCATCTCTGAAGCCTATGCTAAGTGGACACCACATGCTGGGGACAACAAGTTCTGGAGTAAAGGAGTGGAAGTAACAAGTCTCCACCTTTGCTAGCATGCCAGCTTCCATTTACAGACCCTCCATCTGCCCCTGGACCTTTCTTCCTCCCACCCACCCCGATTACTCCCACATATTATGTCCTTACTGCAATCTTGCAATCCTTGGTTTTAAACCATCCTTCTAATCTGTTTGTTGTTGTTTGTAAGATCTGTAATTTATCTACGTAAAATCCTGGGAATTTTAAACAACAATACAGCTGCACGGCTCATGCTAGGTATTTAAACCATGACATATTTTAGCTTTCTGTTTTTCATTATTTAATATTTTTTTTTAGAATTACCTTTTGCTACAATCACATAACTATTAACTTGGGTAATGGACATCCAAGTTTCCAGCTTATCTGTTTTTGTATCAGTGATTAAAATCAATCCCTATGTCATTGCCTTTTTAATTAACCATGGCTATGTTTTAGTTCTTTTATCACTGCAATACTAAATTCTCTGTTGTCTTGTATGCCTTTTTTCAAGCCCAGTGATTAATCTTATGACAATTATTCTAAATTCTTGCTGTTATACTGCTTTTATCTATGTTGATCAATTCTTTAATGGTCACTTCTCCTGGAATTTCGTCTGAGGGGAATTCTTCTGTTTCATCATTGTGGATAGTTTTCTATTCCTTATGTGTTTTAACGTTTTTGTTGTTGTTGTTGTTTTGTTTTGTTTTCTTTTGTTTTGTTTTGTTTTGTTTTGTTTTGTTTTATGTGCACTGCACCTGAGAGCACTCCTACTTTAAAGTGGGCTCATCCCCTCTCCATGGCCTGGCCCTTCTGGAGGTGTGTTTTGGAAAGTGTTACTTGCTTTGCGTTGCTATGACTTTCTTTGTTTGATTTCTCGTCTCAGAATGATTTTTGAAAATCCCACGAGGTGTGCTTTGATTTGTTCCTTGAAGTACCAAATGAAGTAATTGGAGGTTTTCACTACCTTGACAGGGGTTAAAACACCTTAAGTTGCCATGGATGGATGTTCTTGCCCTTCCCAACAATGGGGGTTTCTCCTGGTAGTGAGATCCTGGAGATGTGATGGCGCCAAAGTCCGGGCTCCACACAGACGGCTCCTCCGAAATGCTCTGGGCAGCTGCGCTTATGAAAGCCACTCATTTTCTGATTTCCCAGAGGTTACCTTGGGCAAAATTGTGGATTTTTTAAATTACATGGCCCCATCAATTTCTTCTACCAGCCAGATCTTAGATTGTATGCAAATGATACCTCAGAGTTTGCTTTTCCAATTTGTAAAGTGCAAGTATACTGCCTATATTCAGGATAGTTGTGAGATTATTGGTAATGCTGTAAAACTTGTGGGAAAAATCCTGGCACATTACACTCAATAAACACTGTATTGTGTTTTGATTTCCTCATAGTTGTCACTACATCCATGCAACCTGTATCTCCAGGGTGGGGTCTTTTGTAGGTCAAAATGTAAGCTACACCATAGAAGCTATCAACGAGGCAAACTGTTTTTCCTATTCTTGAGGAGGTGACCTTTCCCTTTTTTGTATATGAATAATAAGTTTGGTGGTAGAGATTATTGAAGACTTGAATGTATATTGCAGTCCAGCACACCGGGAGATAGTTAAAAGTCCCCTATTTCAGGCACTGTGGATATACATATTGAGCACCTTAGGTGTCAGGTGCTATTAGGTTCAAGTACACAGTGATAATCAAACATGCACGCTCCATATATTCAGGATGTTTCAAAACGTAGCTACAAAAGGTACATGTGTAGTTTCAACTTGTGGCAAATGCTGTTAAATAAAAGACTAAATGTTATGAGAAGGAATGACACAGGGGACAGAATGTCGATTAGAGGATTGGCCCACAAAGGTTTCTTGGGGAGAAAAGTCCTTTATTCAACCTTGGACCCATAGCAAGAACGGTAAGGAAACTAGCGAACACAAAATGCATTCTAAGCGGAACCTACGTGGGTCTAATTTGAGAAACCAGGAGAAGAGATGGTCCCAATCACCTAATGAAAGGAGAATGAGGAAAGATGGCATTAGAGGGGTGACAAGACAGGACTGCCAACGTCTGGTGGTCACGTTACAGATTCTATGTGTCATTTTGAGTACAGTGGAGATTAGAGGATTGTTTTAAGCAGAGGAATGAACTGCTCAGATTCAGGATTTTTGGATTGCATTCCTGATGCAGTGAAAAGAATGAACTGGGATTTTGGTTGGAAGAGAAAGGCAGCATGGGGCTAAGAACGAAAATGGAGAGTAGGCAGAAGGTGGTGAGAAACTAGCTGGCTTGGCATACGTCGGAGGTGGAGTTGAAAACCCCTGCTGCTGAATGCATCACAGGAAAGACGTTGAGGAGGGGACGACTGACAATGAGTCTCTTTCCCCTTGAGCAACTGAAGACAATGTCCCATTAACAGAGAGACACAAGAGGGGTCTTAAGTTGGTCATGGATTTCAATTGCTTATTGATTGGGTATTAATTCACATACTTACAGAAGTTTGCTTAGAATTTTAACTTTTCGTTGTTTTGTGTCTACCAAATTGCTTCGTTATTACCATCTTGAGGTTCTAACTGATGGTCTCCAATTCTTCACTGTCAAAAAGACCTTCTTACATAAGATTATGGAATTGATGGGTGATGTAGGTACCTCATCTTCTACCCAGTCTTGGTCATTGTCACAAATACTTAATGGCCAGTGTTGTAGAAGAACCTCAAACTCCAACAGGGTTGTTCTCACTGTTCTTGGAATGCCTGCCCCTCCTTTTTTCCCATACATTTGCTTTTGTCTCCTTTGTCCTTCTCCTTTCTGCCTGCCAGCCAAAAATTTGGTCATCCTTTAAGATTCTTTGTGCTATGCCTCTGAGATGCCTTTACTGATCAACTCAGCTCAGTGGACTTCTCCTGATACATGAAACTTGACCTTGAAGTCTTACTGTGCTTTGTATGGTGTTTGGGTTTTTCCTATCCTCTAATATTGTAAGTTTCTTGGAGGCAAAGACGAGGTCTTCCATGCTTCCAGAAACTTTTATAAACACTCAAACATGGTCAAAGTTTAGAAATCATTCTTGGTGAAGTGGTGGAGTCAACATCATATCAGGTGGGAGGAGAGTCTGTTAAAGGAATTTTCGGATTCAAGCACAACCTTGAAACAACGTTTACATCACAAACTAAAGGCAATTACTTAACTTCACAAAAATAATAACTTACTGCACATATCTTCACGTTTCACAAAAGAGTTATACCATGACCTCTGTTTTCTCCTACCTCTCAATGCATATTGGAGACTGAACTTGAAGAATGTGCTTTCAGAGTTTTGTGATACCTCAATGTTAACTGTTGCAGTACTTTCTAGAGTCACATTGTTTGTTTTTCGCTTTCATTCTCTGACATATATTCATCAAGACAGATTCTGGGCATGAATCCAAAAAGCAGTTTCAGAAAACTAGAAAATTCAACAGCACCAACTAAATTTTCAGTTGTAACAGTTACTACTAAGGAGATCTCATTTAATTCTGTCTTTATCTGGACCATGGAAAATTAACTCTTGCCTTTTCCAGTCTCAGTATTTATGGAGCTGGGATACCAAACTAGGGCATGTCTAGATATTTGATACCCTAATCTCCCACTCAAGTGTGCCGTATCATGGAACACATATTTTTCAAACATTTCTAAAGACGTTTCCTTTGAGAATTTGGGGAAATTTCAACATATTATGGAAGCCATGCAGAGTCTCTTAAAGCCTATAGGTAGTCTTTTTGTGTAGGAGCTTTATGAAAAAAGAGGAAGAAAGAAGAAGAAGAAGAAGAAGAAGAAGAAGAAGAAGAAGAAGAAGAAGAAGAAGAAGAAGAAGAAGAAGAAGAAGAAGAAGAAGAAGAAGAAGAAGAAGAAGAAGAAGAAGAAGAAGGAGGAGGAGGAGGAGGAGGAGGAGGAGGAGGGGGGGGAGGGGGAGGGGGAGGGGGAGGGGGAGGGGGAGGGGGAGGGGGAGGGGGAGGAAAGTGATGTCAATATGGCCACAAAATAATTTTTGCATTGCGTTATATTGTCCAGAAAGAGGAACCCATTGAGAATTCCTTAAACTGGATTCATCTCCTCCTTTTGTCTAGGGATTTCAACATCTACCCCAGTGGTTCTTAACCCAAGCTCAAATTAGAATGATTTGTGGAACTGACATCCAGACATCAGGGTGATTCTGATGTACAGCCAGGGTTTAAGGCTAAGGCAGCTAACTAAACATTAACGCGCTGTAGTAGATACACTTCATGCTGAGCACAGTAAAAGGGAAATGTTCATAGCAGTCTTCCGTATAATAAGTACAGTATGGAAACATATATTCTAAACGTGAATCAACAGTAGAAGAGATAAGCAAATTGTTAAATAATCATGTAAGAGAATACAATATGGAAGTACCAATCCCTGAGTTACACTTATGCAAAACAACATCGATGAGCGTTATAATGTTGAACGGAAGAAGCCAGATCTAAAGAAATGCATATTATTCCATTATATTTTTATAAAATTCAAACATGGACTAATTTAATCTCTGTTGCTCAGAGTCAGGATATCAATTACGTTGGGGAAGGGAGATGGAGCAGGAATGGGGAGTGATCGCAGGGAGAGAATTCATGGTGCTGGTAATGTTCTCCTTTTGGAGTTTCATGGAAGTTAGAGGCCTAAGGTTATACAATATAAAATTATGTATATCCTTTACATTTTCAGTATGTCCTCAAACCTATATGCTGAACTATTTGCAGAAGTTCATCTGTATTAAAAGCAATAGAATCCTTTGAAATAAGCTCTTTGGCCAAAAAAATAGTAACAAAAGTTGACAGTGGGATGGATCATTATGCGTCATGATTTGCTACTAGTTCTTGTTTTGTTTGTTTCTTTGCCTGTCTGTTTGTTGGTTTGCTTGCTTGTTTGTTCGTGTTTAATATGATGTGGTCCTGGAGCAGACCCACTGAAGATGATATTTTGGAAGTTAATATATTAATTAGAGTAAGTGGGTTGATGTCTTTCCTAAAGCCAATAGCATATGGTGTAAAGCCAATTATATCATTTTCAAACAAATGTAATTTCTTATAAACTCACAGTTTTTATGGACTCCTGTGTGGCTCAAGTAGTCAAGCATCTGACTTCAGGTCAGGTCATGATCTCACAGTCTATCAGTTTGAGCCCGGAATCGGATTTGGATTTTGGATTCTCTCTCTCTCTCTCTCTCTCTCTGTCTCTCTCTCTCTCTCTCCCTCTCTCACTCTGGCCCGGCTTTTACTCTTTCTCTCTCTCTTAAAAATAGATCAACATTAAAAAAATTAAAACAATGAAAAAAATAATAGTGTTGATTTTGAGACAGAGAGAGCACAAACAGAGAAGTGGCAAACAGAGGGGACAGATGATCCAAAGTGAGTTTTATGCTGATAGCACTGAGTCTGGTGTGGTACTTGTATTCACAAATTGTGAGATCATGACCTGAGCAGAAGTTGGACACTCAGCTGACTCAGCTACCCAGGTATCCCTAGACTCCCATTGTAATCTAGACCTTAGCAACGTTAACACTGGACTATTTGAAACTATCCTTGATATGTTGAATGTACCTAATAAATGTATGAAATTGAAACACTTTATTATTTAAATGATACTAGACTGAATCATTTATTTGAAACGTTATTTTATGATTATGGTAGTCTTAAAGTTTATGGCAGAAAAGTGAGAAAATTAAAAATAAAAAAGAAAGAAAAATGGTCATAAGTCAAACACCTGTAGATAAGCATATCTAAACACCTTTTTTTATGTTTATGTATTTTTGGCAGAGAGAGAGAATGAGAGAGAGATGAGCAAGAGTGAGCGATGGGAGGAGAGAGAGAGATAGAATCATAAGCAGGCTCCACGCTGTCAGTGCAGAGCCTAATATGCAGCTTGGTCCTACACACTGTGGAATCATAACTGAGCTGGAATCTGGAGCCAGATGCTTAACCGACTGAGCCATTCAGGTGCCCCTGGAGGTAAGCACCTCTAACACTGTGGTATAATCGCCAGGGAAGAGGTATATGTACATGCATTAACCAAAAGTAGCTATGTAGCTGTGAATCCCATTTCTGGTCATCTAGTGATACGAGCATTTCGCTAGGTCATAAATGCTCTGCAGGGCTATGAATTTTAAAGGCCACGTAGCATGCCATAACCTATTTAAACACTGCTATTGATCATTTAGGGTGTTCCATTTTCTTGCTTCAATTAGTTGCTACAAGTAGAATTAGCATTTCATGGTCTAGACACAGTTTAGTAAATGTCAATTAAAAAATAAAAAGAACTGCAGCGGGTAATGTGAAGCGGAGGAACAGGTATGACCAGATTTGGCTTCACCTTGTCTATTGCTGGCAGTCTTTACATCCTTATCTCCCTCATCCTCTTTTTCTCCTCCTTGACCCACAACCTCCACCTCTTTATTCCTCCTTCTTCTCATCCTCGTTTCTCTGTCTATACTGGCCTCCTTGCTTCCTATCAGTACACACGTTCACACTCCTGCCTTGGGGAATTCATGGGTCCTTCTGCCTAGATCACCTTCCTGTCAGCAGGTAGTTCTCTCATTTCCTTGAGGTATTTATTCAACTGACACCTTTTTCAGCAGGACCCTCTATGTCTAGTATTTCACCCTGTCTACTATTTCACACCCCTCCCCCAATTCTTATAGCCTCTCCAAGATATATTTCCTTTTTTTCCCCATTCATTATTCTCTACCATAGTTTCTATTTCCATTACCTTTGTCAGTCCCCCCACTGGACTATTAAGCACCAAGATCACAGTGATCCTTGCTCCTTTTTTTCTCTAGTGGATCCTCAGGGTGTAGACTGTGTTGTCTCACTCTAAATGCTCCAAAAGTTTTTATTGAATGATTCAATGAATCAACATCACTCCTTCTTTCTTATGAAAGTTTTATAATTTTGTATTTTACACTTACATCTATGATCCATGTGAGTGAATTTTTGTATAAGTTATGAATTTAGGTCAAGGCTTCTCTTAATTAATTAATCAATGAACTGACTAATTAAACAATTAATTACTTAGTTCATTGATTACTATTGCATACGAACACTTAATTGTTCCAGTAACACTTGATGAAAGACTATATCCCTTTTTCTGTTAGGTTGGCTATATGTCATTATCAGAAGTTGGGTGAGGATGCTTGTGTATGGGGTCAGTTTCTGGATTCTCTGTTCTATCTCTTGACCTGTGTCTCCATCTTTCTTCACTATGACACTGCCTTGATTACGGGAGGTTTATATTGAGTCTTAAAATTGTGCAACATGAGTTCTCCAACTTGGTTATTTTTCAGAGCTATTTGGCTGTTCTAGTTCCTTGGTCTTTTCACACACATTTTAGAATCAGCTTGCTGATATCCACAAAAGAATCCTGGGATTTCGACTGGGATTATGTTGAATCTCTAGATCAAGCTGATAATTGGCATCTTACTAGCGAGGCTTCTATGGATAGATATGGCATATCTCTCCATTTATTTATATCTTCCTTGATTGATCCAATCAGCCTTCTGTGGCTTTTAGCATACAGATCCTGTGCATGGCTGTTAGATTTAAATGTAAGTATTTCAATGTTTGGTGTGATATTAAATGGTTCTTTAAAAGCATTTCATATTCTAATTGTTCATTGCTTATGTATAAAAATAAAACTGAGTTGTATATATTGACCGTGTATTCTGGGGCTTATTTAATTATGTTTGAGTTCTAGAAAACTGATGTATACCCTTTAGAATTTGTTTCATGTTGATAACCCCATGATTTAAGAGTTGCGGCAGTTTTTAGGGCTCGTTGATGGCTCCATCATTTGACTACCAGACTGCTGGGTTCAGCAGCTGAGGTCATGGTCCCATGGTCAGGGGATTGAGCCCCGTGTGGGGCTCTGTGCTAAGCATGGAGCCTGCTTAAGCTTCTCTCTCTGTCTTTCTCTCTGTCTCTTTCTCTCCCCGTCTCTGCTCATTCTCTCTTTCCAAAATACAAATTGAAAAATAAATAAATAAAAGAATCGAGATAATTTTTATTTTTACTTTTTCCAATCTGAAGGCCTTTTCTATGCCTTTTTCTGTACATGCCACACTTGTAATCAAGGGAGGTACTGGTGTGTATGTCGATTTGTACACAGAACTGGCAGATTCCTTGCTTTTATTGTCTCCTTCCTTGGATTTCTCCCAAACTTTCCCCAATCAAAATAGGATTCAGAGGGACCCTATTCTAGTTTCGGTTCAAGATGGCTGTGTAGGAAGGCCTTGAACTCAACTCCTCCAGGGTGAAAGAAGATTTTAACTACCTCCATATTGACCTTAAACTTTCCAATTGATTAACTTTTTCTTTCCAGCTTGTCTCCTTCTTTATGATTCTTTATTTTTGAGACAGAGGGAGACAGAGCGCAAGTGGGGGACGGGCAGTGATAGCAGGGGACATAGAATCTGAAACAGGCTCCAGGCTCTCAGCTGTCAGCACAGAGCCCAATGCGGGGCCTGAACCCATGAACCTTGAGATCATGACCTGAACTGAAGTAGGATACTTAATCAGCCGAGCCACCCAGGCGCCCCCTCCCCACCCTCAGCTTATCTCTTAATTCAGGATCCTGAAAGCAAAGTATCACCTGATGGGAACTGAATCTACCTCTCTAGCAATAAGGACTGCCTGAGCCAATAAGTCTCCACCCTCAAGCCCAAGACAATGACCAACCTGACCTTAGTGACCACCTGTGTATACCTACATATTTTTGTCCCACATTTTCCTTTCATAAACCTGGAAGTATTTTCAGCACTTTAGAGAGAGTCTTTGATGTGAGTCTGCTGCATTTCTGGTGTCGGCCTCTGAATACATTTCCCATTTGTTTCACCTCCACTAGTTTCTTTGAATTGCGATCTTGTCAGTAATGGGTAGCCAAACCTCACCTTTTTTGGGTCCCCTGGAGCTAGGGGCTCTTTTTCCTGAACTCCCTGACTACGTTTCTGGTGAACCAGCCAGAAGGTGTACTTCCAATTTGTCCAGCTCCCTGGGGATTGCACCCATTGATATTACAATTCCTCCTGAGGAGCTGAGGACTGAATGCACAGATTGTGCCTAACAAAACATAGAAAATTGAAAGACCGAAAAGAAAGAAAACAGCAAGACAGAGAGACAGTAACAAAGGGAACACTCACCCCTAACGTTGCCAAGGGCAGTTGGGGAAGGACCAGGAACAGACTCCTCTGTCTTTGGGCAGAAAAAAGAAAGAAAAAAAAAAGAAAAACACAACCCTGCAGTTTAAAAAGAGCAACTGTCATATAAAAGAGAGCATTAGAACTCTGTCAATGACAGAGGAACCACAGGAGTTCTCTCTGGGTCATAGAGATGGGAGAATGGCAGGGTTACATTTTACATCCACATTTTTTAATGTTTACTTATTTTTGAGAAGCAGAGAATACAAGCAGAGCAGGGGCAGAAAGAGGGGGAGAGAAGATTCAGGAAAGGCTCTACACTGACACCATCAAGCCCAATGTGGTTCTCAAATTCATGAACTGTGAAATCATGACCTGAGCTGAAGTCGGATACTCCATCCACTGAGCCACCCAGCTGCCCCACATTCTCCCTCCACCTTAAAAGCATAGACCACAGCAGGGTCCAGTTGCTGTAGCTGGCCTGCTGCCTCAGTAAGTTCCAGGCACACAATACACAGCAGCCCCAATTGCACTGGACACACACACACACACCCATGACATGCTTTCTCCCCTTAAACAATGCACTTTAAAGAGGAACTAGCATATAAAATGAGCCATTCCTGGACTGTAACCCACCTCAGCTCCCACGGCCCCTTCAGGGCACCCTCTCAGTGGAAAGTCCTGGTACACCCTAGTTTATATCCACTTCAGCTTCAACTATATTGGCAAGGTATCCTCTGCATGTACAGCTCCAGGTGCCTTCAGCTTGTACCCACTTTAGCTTCACGTATCTTGCCCAGGAACCGTCTGCATAGAGAGATCAAGGACAATCTGACCCCCAGACTGCTTATGTTCTAGCCACCCTGTACAGGGCACCTATACACAGCACCCCAGCATGCCTCAACGTGCAATCATTTCAGCTTCAGCTGTCCTGCCAGGGTACCCTCAACACACAGAATCCTGGGACACCCCAGTCTGCGTTCACTTCAGCTTTAACTATGCTGACAGGGCGCCTGCTATGTAGAAAGCCCCAGGATCCCCAGTCCATGCAAGCCACGGCTTCAGCCAGCCAGCCAATGTCACCAACTAGCACACAGAGTCTACCCAGGGGGACAATCATATATAAGACAATTCCTTCAAGTGTAGGAGGAGTAGCTGCTCTGCCTCATCTATAGAAACAAATGCAGAAAGGTAAGCAAAATGGAGAGACAGGGAAATATGCTCCAAAAGAAAGAACAATAAAAAACCCAGAAAAGAGCTGAAACAGAGGTAAGCATTGTGCCTCAATTAAATAAAGAATATAAACTAATGATGGTCAAGATGCTTGCCGGGCTGCAGAGAAAAGGGAAGAACTAAGTGAGACCCTTAATTAAGAGATAGCAAACACACACAAAATCAGAGCTCAAGAAGATAATAGCTGAAAAGTAAAAAAAAAAAAAAAAAAAAACACTAGAGGGAATCACCTGTAGAAGACGGCATGTGGAAGGACATATCAGTGATATGGAAGACAGATAAGGGAAAGCACCCCAAATAAACAGCAGTTGTTCTGTAAGGCCCGATAACTTATTATTCCACATTTAGAAGAGCAAAGGTAGAAATGGTGAACTTTACATGTGTTACTATGGCTATCACGTAATATTATTTGATATCCACGAATTTTAAGCAAATATACAACTTTAGGAAAACAACTTTAGGTTTCTAAGTTTCCCTTTTGCTCTTAAAAAAATATTTTGTGCCTGATATTTTTAGTTTCCCCGAAATGAGCTGCTGATACTGGCCATAGATAAAACCATGAAAATCCAATGTATATGCAGTCACTGCCCTGTGAAATCAAGTAAAAAGCAGAAGATTGTTTTATGTTTCCTGTCTTAAATTATTTATTGTTATAAGGGTTTTCTGGTTTGGGGAGCCTGGGTGGCTCAGTGGTTGAGTGTCCGACTTTGGCTCAGTTCATGATGATATGATCTGTGAATTCGAGCTCCATGTCAGACTCTGTTTGACAGCTCAGAGCATGAAGCCTACCTCAGATTCTCCTCTCTCTCTCTCTCTCTCTCTCTATCTCTGTCTCTCTCTCTCTCTCTCTCTCTCTGCCCCTTCCCTGCTCATGCTGTGTCTCTGTCTCTCTGTGCAAAATGAATAAACATTAAAAACATTTTAAGAGAGTTTTATGCGTATTTATGTTTGAAATATAGAAAGATAGAAGGAGGGAGAGAGAGAGTAAGAGAGCATAAGGTCGGATGGTGCAGACAGACGTGGATACACAGAATTCCAAGCAGGATTCAAACTCTGAGCTGCAGCACAGACCCTGATGCTGATCTAGAACTCATGAACCATAAGATCACAACCTGAGCTGAGTTAGATGCTTAACTGACCCAGCCAAACTTGCACCTAGTTTCTTTCTTTCTTTTTTAAATGTTTATTTATTTATTTATTTTTAAAATTAATTTTTGGAGTGTGTGTGTGTGCGTGTGCGTGTGCGTCTCCATCTGTGTGTGTGTGTGTGTGTGTGTGTGTGTGTGTGTGTGTGTGTGTGTGTGAGAGAGAGAGAGAGAGAGAGAGAGAGACAGAGAGACAGAGAGAGAGAGAGAGAGAGAGAGGAGAAAGAGAGGGGGAGAGAGAGAGAGAGAGAGAGAGAGAGAGAGAGAGAGAGATATGGAGGGAGACATGGAGAGAGAAAGAGAGAGAGACAGGGGAGAGAGACAGAATGAATGGGGGAAGGGCAGAAGAGCAGGAAATACATAATCTAAAGTAAGGTCCAGACTTTGACCTGTCAGCAAGGGTCAGATATGGGGCTTGAACTCATGGACCATGAGATCATGATTTGAGCTGAAGGTGAAAGCTTAACCATCCAGGAAGCATCCTCAAATAAGTGTATTTATCTATCTGCTTTCAAACAAGCCAAATTAACAGAGAGATGGCAATCTAATCTTCACACATATGTGTGATGAATAAATTTGTCCATCAGAATGTTTTGAACTAATCACCACCATATCAAAGTTTGAATGGATTTTCACATTATCTGGTTTACTTTCTTAAAATGTTGTCACTTTGCCCTTGTTTAGCTCTCAATCAATAAAAGTAAATAGATTATTTTCTCATCTGATCAATTATCTTTATAGCAACCCTCCACTAGATTCTTCCTATGGAACCATTATTTTGTCCTGCGACCTTTTTTTTTTTTTTTTTTTTTTTTTTGCCATCTGGCCTTATTTGAGTTTTTCTCTACATTTCTAGCATTGGCAAAACTGAGTATCTTGTCTTTGATGCCATGCTTCCAACCATGCTGATGAAATCTTTCACATCATATTACCTCAAGTTCATGGAGATTAGACAAGTTTCATGGCTCCTCCAAGGTTTGTTTGTGGTTTTGAATGGTACAGTACTGGGGAGAATTAGATTAGTCTTACAAAATTTGTTTCCCCAAAGCTGCACTAGCACATACTGATAGTACATATTAGAGTCAAAGTCCATATAAATTGGTTACTGAGAGTTACTTAACGTGAAGTTTACATTCAAGCCAGAAAAAACAAAAAACAAAGAACTCTGGTATTGGGCTCCTGGGTGGCTCAGTTGGTTTGGCCTCCAACTTTTGATTTTGGATCAGGTCATGAGATCATGGTTTCATGAGTTCAAGACCTGCATCAGGCTCTGTGCTCACAGCATAGCGCCTGCTTGGGATTCTCTCTTTCTCTTCCCTCTCTGCCTTTTCCACACACACGCTGTCTGTGTCTCTCTAAAAGGAAATAAAAGTCTTCTAAAAAAAAAAAAAACTTCTGGTCTCATTAATTTATAAGTGACAGGGAAATTGTCAAATGTTGTTTTACAGAGAAAACACAATTCCAGTATACTCTTTATACCGTGCTTAAAACTGTTTATTTTTAATTAATTATTGAACACAAAGTGTTCCTTGCTCTTGAATAAAATCAGTGTTCTGTCTTAGAAGGATACTGTGTGAACAGTACAAAAGAGGCAGGGAGTGAAGACCAATGCAAGCTTGAAACAAATGATGAACGTGGGTAACACCACTGATGTGACTGGCCATATAATTTTATTTATGTTTGCTTGATTTGGGTGTTCTGATTCTTAGTTATTAGGCAATAATAGAGACACTCCTACTGAAATGAGCCCAGCTGGAAATAATGAATCACCCCAACTCACCTGTCACACGTTGGTAGCCATCTGTGCATCTGGCAATCTGTGGAAAATCCATATCTGCTAATTGAATGAGAAACACGTAATTTAAATCCTTTATCTTACATCGGACCACCATCTCCCTATTCCTGCCTTGGTACCTGCAAGAAGATTCTCTTTCATCTTCCCCTGGAGCATCGTCTACCAAATCTTGCTGGGAATATTTATCTTTCCATCTCCCTGGGAGCCGGATCTCCATCCTCCTGCCTAGGAAGGACACCTTGGGACATCCTTCCAGAAAGCATCTTCTCCAGCATTTTGCCTAGGAATGCAAGTCCCTAATCCTTCCAAGAATAGTGGTCCCCTACATCTTTCCTGGGACCTAAATTTCTGTCATCCTGCCTGGGAGTGCCAACTCCATCATTCAGAGAGGAAGCAAGGCCTCCCTCATTCTGCTCTCAGCCACTGTTTCTCTCATTCTGCCTGGTAGCACAGTATCCATCACTCACGTTGAATGGCCTTGAAGGCCATTTCCACCATTTTTCCTGGGAGCACCATTGTGGTTGTCATGTTTGCTGGCACTGTCTACATCATCATCCTGGGAGCACTGTGTCCTTCATCCTGCATGAATGTGAGGTATCCCTGATCCTCCTGGGAGGACAGTCTCCTTCATTCTGCTTTCCAGTGTGATCTCTGTCATACTTCCTGGGAGTACAACCTATGATATCTTCTATAGGGGATGAAGTCTCGCATACAGCCTGGTAGCCTGATTTCTTTCATCCTAATTGGGAGCTTCCTGTCCCTAGTCTTTTTTTTGGAATGTGATTTTTGTTGTTTTACCTTGGGGTGTCATCTCTGTCACCATGCCTGCAGCTATGGTCTCTGTCTTTCATGTTGGAAGCGCCATGTACATCATAATGGTGGCACGCATGGTATCTTCAACCTGCCTGAGATCACGTTATCCACCATTGCCTGGGGATATGAACTACCTCATCCTGCCTGAAATCACCATTTTGTCATCCTGTGTAGGAGTGCAAAATCTCTTATCCTGTGTGGCGGTGCATTCTGCATCATTCTTTCTGTGAGCTCATCCTTACTATCCTGCCTGAGAGCATGAAATCATTCATCGTACCTAAAAGCGCCTTGCCCTTCATTTTACTTTGCAGTGTGATTTCCTTCAATTTTCCTGGGAGCACCATCTACCTTAGCCAGCCTCTGATCATGATCCACATCATGCTCCCCTGGTTTGCTGTCTCTGCTGTATTGCCTCTGAGTGCTGTACCCTTCCTTCATCCTATCTAGGAGCACAATCTCCTTAAACCTGCCTGGGAAGTCAGTCGCTGACATCCTGCCTGGGAGTGCCTTCTATGTCATATTTGCTGGTATCATGTTCTCCACCATCCCGGCTTGGGATACAGTCTCCATCATCTTTCCATGGAGCACCATGTCTATACTCTGGTCTGGGAGCACAATATGTGACATCCTGCCTGCCTAGGAGTCCTGTATCCATCCTCCTGCCTCGAAGGGTCCTCTCCTTCATGATGCCTGGGAATGCAATCCCATAATCCTTCTTACAAGCATGATCTCTGTAATTCTGTCTGAAGGAATACCTCCAATTTATTATCTTGGAGAGCATTCTTGGTCGCCCTGAATGGGATCATTGTCTCCTTGATCCTTTTGGGAACAGATCTCCATAATCTTGCCTTGGAGCTCCCTCTTTCTAATCGTACCTAGTAGCATGTTCTCCTCATTCCCACCCTGGAGCACAGTCCACAATTCCTACCTGAAAGTGCCATCTCCTTAATACTGACCGAGAGCAAGAAACCATCGTTATGCCTAGAAAGGCTGCCTCTGTCATCCTGCCAGGGAACAGTCTCCACCAGCCTGCCTAGGAGCAGTTCTACCTCATTCTGCCTGAGATAGCAATGCCAGTCATAATTAAGAGCTCCAAATGCATCATCCTATCTGAAAGCAAGTTCTGAGACATACTGTCTGGAACACAATCCTTATCATCCTGCCCAGGAGCTCCATTTCAGTCGTCCTACCTGGTAACACAATACCTTTCATCTTGCCTCAAAGCGCCCTATGGTCGTTTACACTGCTAGAGCAATCATCCTCATACTGCCTGGGAGATCTGCCTCCATCATCCTGTCTGGGTGCCAGGGAGAAGGATGTGTTTCATCCTGACCTGGAGTTCTGTCTATGGTTCCTGCCTGGGAGTTCTTTTGTCATCCTTCCTTGGAGGTTTATCCCCACATCTTGCCTAGGAAGGTCATCTCTGACATCCTGCCAGGGAGCACATCTGTCTCATTCTGCCTTGGTTGAATTTAGGATAATCTCTTTCTTCTTGCCCTGGGACATTTTCTTACAGCCCAGCCTGGAGCACGTATCCCTCACCCTTCCTGGGAGTGTGATCTCCATCATCTTGCCTCAGAATGCCAACTCTGTCATCCTTCCAGCGAACATTTCTGCCAACATCTTCCCTGGGAGCCTGTCTCCCTCATCGTGCCTGGAAGAAGAGTCGCCTCCATCTTTCCTGGGACCTCCAACTCTGTCATCCTGTCCAGGAGCGCCAAATATGTCATGCTGGCAGGAAGCTGAATCTCATTTGGAGCACCGTTTCTTTCATCTTGCCTTGTAGTGCAATATACTCATCCTGCTTGGAAGTCCTTATATGCCTTTTTGCCTGACAGCACCATATCCATCAATCTTCCTGGTTGTGTGGCCACGAATGAGGGTAGTCACCTTCATCCTGTTTTTCGGCATGCTCTCTGTCTCCCTTCCTGGGAGCAAAATGTACATCATCCTATTTATAGGACCATCTCCAACTTCCAGTCTGGGAGCCTCTTTTCAGTCATCCAACCTGAGAGCATGATTTCCTTTATCCCATTTTGGAGTGCCCTCTCCATCGTCTTTTTTTTTTTTTTTTTGGCGGGGGAGAGGTACATGATTTGTTTTGTTTTACCTGGGAGTGCCATCTCCACTAGCCTGCATGGGGCACGATCTCCATCCTTCAGGGTGGAAATGCCATTCTGTCATTGTGACAGGGTGTTTGGTCTCTGCATCCTGCCAGGGAACAGGATATTCACCAACAACTTGGGACACAAACTCCACCATCCTTCCTGAAAGCGCCCTTTTGCTAGCATGCATAGTAGAGCAATATCCCTTATCCTGTGTAGGAGCACCTTGTCCATCATCCTTTTTGTGAGTGTAATCCCCATAATCCTGCCTAGAGAAGCATATCCTTCCTCCTACCTGAGAGAGCAGTGTCCTCATGATCCTGAGAGTGTGATTTCCTTCCACCTGCCTGGGAGTGCCTTCTACCTTTTCCTGCCTCAGAGCCCAATCTCTGTCATGCTCCCTTGGTGCACCATGTCCTTTATCTTGCCTGGTCATATGATCTCCTTCAACCTGCCTTGGTCTCAGTCATCAACATCCTGCCTAGGAGCACCCTTTAAGTCATCCTTCCAGGTATGCTGTTCCCTGTCATCCTGCCTCAGAACGCCATCTCCATCTGTTGCCAGGGACCACCGGTTGCCCAATCTCCTTCCCCTGCCTTGGACTCAGTCTCTGACATCCTGTGTGGGAGCACCTTCTACATCATCCTTCCTAGTATCCTTTTCTCCATCATGCATCCGTGGAATGCCATCTCCATCATCCTGCCATTAAGTCTGTATGCATCCTACTGCCTTGGGAGCAGTATGCCTGTCATCCTGTCTTCCTAATAGTGCTGAGTATGTCCTCCTTCTGGGAAAGGCCATATCCTTTATCATGCCATGGAAATCAATCTCCCTCTCATGATTGGGAGCATGTATTCTGTCATTGTGGCCTGAGGAAGATCTCTGACATATGTTCTGGGAGAGTGATCTCAGTCTTTTTGTCTGGGAGAATATCATCTCTGTTCTCCTTTTGGAAATCTAATTCACGTCATTTTGTCTGGGAATATCATCATGGTCATCCTTTATGGGAGCATAAACTCCCAATCCCCACCATGCAGCACAGTGCAGTTCCTGCCTGAGAGTCACTTCTGTGTCATAGTGACTGGGAGTGATAAACCCTTGTCCTGCCTTGAAAGGCTGTATATGGCATCTGCTCAGGAAGCACTATCTCTCTCATCTCGCCCAGGAGAATTTCCCCCTCATCTTGCCTGCTATAGTGATTGTCTCTGTCATCAGGTATGGTAGCACCAACTCTGTCATCCTGGTAGGAAACACAACCTATCTCTTTCTTCCTTGGAGCGGTGTTTCTCTCATCATGCCTGGAAGTGCATTATCCCTTATCCTGGCTTGGATAAGGGATATTTTCTGTCCTTTTGTCTGGGAGCTCCATTACCATCATCCTCACTGGGAGCACCTTCTTTGTCATCCTTCTGGGGGTGACAAATCCATCATCCTCCCTGTGTGTGTGGTCCCTCTGATCCTCCTGGGAGGGCAGTCTCCATCATCCTGCTTTACAGCGTGTTCTCTGTCACCTTGCCTTGGAGCATGATGTACGTTATCCTGTTTACAGGAAGATCTCTGACATCCAGCCTGGGAGTGTTATTTTGATCATAATACCTGGAAGTGAGACTTCCTTAATCCTACATGGGAGTGTCTCCTCCATAAGTCTTTTGGGAATGTGATATGTGTTGTTGTATCTTGCAGTTCCATCCCCATCACCCTGGATTTGGACACCATCTCCGCCTGACAGGTTGGAAGTGCCATCTCCATCATCCTGGCAAGGTGCCAGGTATCCGCATTCTGCCAGGGAACATGGTATCCACCGTTGCCTGGGGACAATAACTCCATCATCCTGCCCAGGAACACAATTTTGTCATCCTTCCTTAGAGCTCACTATCCCTTTTCCTGTGTTGGAGCGCTTTCTTCATCATCCTGGCTGGCAGCACAATTTCATTCACTCTACTTCAGGGTGCTGTGTCTTCCATTATGCTTGGCAGGATGATTTCCTTAGAGCTGCTTGGAGGGCAGTCTACCATATCCTGCCTTGGAGCAGGCTCTTCATCATGCTCTCTTGGTCTGCTGTGTCTGTTGCGCTGCCTGGGAGCACAGTATGCTTCAGCCTACCTCCGAGCAAAACCTCCGTCAACCTTCCTGGGAACCAAGCATCCGATGTCCTGCCTCGGGGTGCATTTCACCTCACCTTTACTGCTATCGTGTTCCCCACCACACTGACTTTGAACACTGTCCCATCATCTTGCCATGGACCAGATTCTCCATCCTCTTCCTCCCTGGGAGCATTATCTCCTTCAACATGCCTGGGCCAACTTCTCTCTCATCATACCTGGGAGATTTGTGTCATTTACCTTGCCGAGGAGTGCAATCCTCATCCTCCTTTGGAACACAGAATCCATCTTTCCTGGGAGCATGATCTCCTTCAATTGGCTTGGGAACCCAGTCTCTGATCTCCTGCCTGCCTGGGCGTGCCCCCTACATCATTCTCCTGATATCATATTTGCCATCATCCTGCCTTGGAACACCATCTCCAAAATTTTGCCATGGAGCGCCATCTCGGTACACCTGCCTGGCAGTACTGTATCTGTCATCACGCCTGCCTGGGAGTGCTTTGTATGTCCTCCTGCCTGGAGGCTTGATGTTACTCATCCTGCTGTAAGTACTGCCTCGGTCCTCCTGACTGGAAGACGCATCTCCTTCAGGATGCCTGAGAACACAGTCTCTCTCATCACGTCCAGTAGCACAGTCTCTACTGTTCTGACGAGAGGAAGATTTCTGACAAATGCCTGAGAGAGCCATCTCAGTCTTCCTTCCTGGGATAGTCATGTCCATTCTACTTTAGGGAAGGTGATTTCCAATATCTTGACTGGGAGTGCCCTCTTTTCATCCCGACTCGCAGCATGAATTCCTAGTTTCCTTTCTGGAGTGCAGTCGATGCTTCTTACCTGAGAGGACTTTCTCCCTCATACTGACTGGGGTCAAGAAACCATCACACTGCCTAGAAAGGCTGTGTTGTTATCCTGCCAGCAACCACCATCTTTGTCATCCTGCTAGGAGGGCTTCTATCTCCTCCTGCCTCGGGGAATGATGGCCTTCTTCATGCTTTGGAGCACCAGCTGCATCATCCTGCCTGGAAACAAGTTCTCAAAGCATACTGCCTGGAACATGATGTAAGCGACCCTGCCTTGGAAACGCCATTTCAGCCATCCTCCCTACCTGGTAGTGAAATATCCCTCATTTTCCTCAGAGCACCTTACAGTCATTCAAGCTGTTAGAACAATCATCCTCATCCTGCCTGGGAGCACCATCTCCAACACCCTACTTCAGTGCCTGGGAGATTGCTCTTTTAATCCTGCCTTTGAGTGCCATCTACGAATCCTACCTGGAAGTGTGTATCTGTAATTCCTCCTAGTAGTGAAATCTCCATATCATGTCACAGAGAGCCATGTCCATTATCCTTCCAGGGAGCATCTTTTCCGACATCTTCCCTAGGAGCGTGTATCCCTCATCCTGCCTTGAGTGGATAACTCCACTTTATCTTGCCTGTGACTGCCATCTTAATCATCCTACCTGGCAGCACCATATCTGTCATCCTGGCAGGAGGCACCATCCCCCTTCTTTTCCTTGGAGAAAATCTTCTCTTATCCTGCCTTTTAGCACAATACCCCTCATCCTGCCTTGGAGGGTATTTTCTGTCATTTTGCCTGGGAATGCGGCATCCTTCATCTTGCATGAGTATGTGATCTTGATCTTCCTGCAGTGCAGACTCCTTCTTCCTGCCACGCTGTGTGGGCTCTATCATCCTTCCTGGAAGCATGATCTACATCAGTCCGTTGAGACGATTTTTGACATCCGGCCTGGGAGTGTGACTTCAGGCAATCCTATCTGAGAGCGTCATGTACTTCATCCTACCTGGGAGCATCCTGACCCACCATTCTTTTTGGGAATGCAATTTCTGTTGTTTTACCTTGGAGGGACTTTTCCTTCATCTTTCCTGGTGACACGATCTTCGTCTCTCAGGTTGGAAGAGTCATTTCTGTCATCGTGGTGGGGAGCATGGTATCTGAATCCTGTTCAGGACCATGATATCCACCATTTCCTGGGGTCACAACATCTGCCACCCGACCTCCAAGTGTCGTTTTTTGGCATCCTGCCTAGGAGCGCAATATCCCTTATCCTCTGTGGGAATGCCTTTACCGTCCTGTATCCTGCATGTGCAGTCTCTGTTACCCTGCCTGGGAGCATAACATTCATCCTACTGGAAAGCGCTGTGTCCTTCATTTTGCCTGGGTGGGTGATTTCCTCCTACCTGCCTGGGAGTGCCATCTAACTTAGTTTGTCAGAGTGTGAACCTATCGTGTTCCCTTAGTGTGCCATGTCTGTCCTGTTGTCTGGGAACACCACGTACCTCCTCCTGTCTAAGAATATGATTTCCTTCAACCAGCCTGGGAATTCTGCTTTTGACATTCTGACTGTGAGAGCCTTCTATGTCATCCTTCCTGTTATCATAGTCCCTGTAATTCTATCTTGGAACGACTTCTCCATGAACATGCCATGGAGGACCATCTCAGTAACCCGACCTGGAAGCACTATATCTGTCATCCTGTATGCCTAGAAATCATTTGTATGTCATCCTTCCTCCATGGGTGATCTCTCATCCTCCTTCAAAGTGCCCTCTCCTTCTGCCTGCCTGGATTGGTGATCTCCTTCATCGTGCCTGGGATTGCAACCTCCCTCATTATGCCTGGGAGCACAATCTTGTCATTCTGCCTCAGGGAAGATTTCCAACGTAGTTCCTGGGCATGGATCTCAGTGTCCCTGTAGGGAAAGTCATTTCTCTTATCCTTTTGGGAAATTGACTTCCATTATTTTGCCTGGTAGTGCCCTCTTTGTCATCCCATCTGGGAGCAGAATCTCCTACTTCCTGTTGTGTAACACACTATGATTCCTGCCTGAAAGTCCTTACTCCATCATACTTACTGGGAGTGCAAAACCATCTCCATACCTAGAAACACTGTCTCTGTCCTCTTTACGGGGGCACCAATCCATGTCTTCCTGCCTGGGAGCATTCTCCTTCTTCCTGCCTGGGAGAAATATGACCAGTCATCATGCTTAGGAGCACCAACAATCATCGTGCCCGGTAGTAAGTTCTCCGATGTACTGTATGTAACACAATCTCCATCAACCTTCCTGGGAGTGCTGTTTTGGCCACCCTACCTGGTAGCATAAAATCCCTAACCATGCCTCAGAGTGCCTTATGGTCATTGATTCTGGTAGAGCAATCACCATCATCCTGCCTGGGAACACCATCAGCCTCTTCTTGCCTCTGTACCTGGGACAATGATCTCTTTCATCCTGCCATGGAGAGTCATCTACGAATCCTGCATGGGGGTGCTTATTCGTCCTTCCAGAAAATGCAGTCTCCACCATCCTGCTTCAGATTGTCGTCTGCATCATCCCACCAGAGGGCATCTTCCCCAACGCCTCGCCTGGGAACACGTCTCCTTCATCTTGCCTGGAAGAATGGTCCCCTTCATCTTGCAAGGAACCGCCAACTCTTGTCATTCTGCCCAGGAGGACCAAATCCTTTTCATCCTGGCAGAAACCACCATCTCCCGCGTTCTACCTTAGGGCACCATTTCTCTCATCTTGCCTGGCAGTGCAATGTCCCTCATCCTGCTTCAGAGGTCTTTATCGACATTTCGCCCTGGGAGAGCCATATCTGTCATCCTGCCTGGGTGGATGGTCTCCCTCTCCCTCTTGACCTGAAGGAGTTCAGTGTCCTTTATCATGCCTTATAGCATGATCTGTCATCCTGTCTGGAAGCATGCTCTTCATCCTGTTTAGATGACGATCCCCAACATCCACCATGGAACTGTGTTTTTTGTCATCCTTCCTAGGAGTGCTATTTCTTTCATCCTACTTGGGAGCATCCTCTCCCTCATACTTTTTGGGAACATGCTTTCTGTTCTTTTACCTGGGAGTGCTTACTGGGGCATGACCTCCATCCTTCAGGGTAGGAGCTCAAGCTCCATCATTGTGGTGGGGAGCATGGCATCTGCATACTGAATGGGAACACGATATCCACTCTTACCTAGGGACACAAAACCCATCATCCCGTCTGAAAGTGCCATTCTGTTATTTTGCCTAGGAGTGCAATGTCACTGTAGGAGCCATTTCTCCACCATCCTTTTTGAGATTTAGTCTCCATCATCCCTTCTGAGAGCAAGGTATCATTCACCCTACCTGAGAGCTACAAGTTCTTCATTATGCCTGGGCGTCTTATTTCCTTCAAACTGACTAGGAGCACTGACTATCTTCTCCTGTCAATTGTGAACTCCATCATGCTCCCTTGGTGTGTCGTTTCTTTCATACTTCCCAGAAGCCCTATATCCTGCTTTCTGCCTGGGACCATCATCTCCTTCAACCTGTTGGGGGAACTCAGTCTCGAAATCCTGCCTGGGAGCGCCTCAACGTCTCCATTTCTGGTATCGTGTTACATGTCACCCTGCCTTGGAACACCATATTCATCAACCTAGCCATTAGGCGCCGTCTCGGGTTTACTCCCTGGGAGCACTATAACCACCATTTTGCCTGGCTAGGAGTATTGTGTAGGTCCCCCTGCCTGGAGGCCTTATTTCTTCCATCGTCCGTGGAAGTGCTGGCTCTGTCTTCCTGCCTGTAAGGGGGATTTGTTTCTTGATGCCTTGAAATGCATTTTCCCTCAACATGCCTGGGAGCGTGATCTCTGTCATTCTACCTAGAAGAGGATCTCCAACATATTAATTGACAGAGCAATCCTGGTCTTCGTGTCTGGGAGCATTTTCTCCTTTTGGGAATGTGATTTCCATCATTTTGCCTGTGAGCACCCACTTTGGCACCCTGACTGGGATCATGATCTCCTACTTCCCACCTTGGAGTGAAGACTACAACTCTTGCCTGACAGTGCCTTCTGCCTCATACTGTCAGGGAGAAAGAAATTGTCATCATGACTAGAAAGGCCACCTCTATCATCCTGCCAGGGAGCACTATCTCTTTCATCTGGCTTAGGAGTGCTGCTCCCTTGTCCTGCCTGGGAGAGTGATGTCCTTCATCCTATTTTGGAACTACAGGGTAATCCAGCGTGGAAACGAGGTATGAGACATACTGTCTGGAACATGATCTCTGTCAACCTGTCTGGCAGCGTTTTCCTCATACTACCTGATAGCACCATATCTCACATCCTGCCACGGAGTGACGTACAGTCATTTACCCTTGTGGAGCAATCATGGTAATCCAGCCTCAGAGCACAATCACTAGCATCCTGCCTAGGAAGTCTGTATCAGTCATTTTACCTGGGAGCATCTTTTCCAGAATCTTACCTGTGAGTGTTGTCTCCCTCATCTTGCCTGGAAGAATGGCCCTCCTCCTCTTGCCTGGAACCACAGTCTCTGTCGTTCTGCCTGGGAGTGCCAACTGCTTCCTCTTGGCAGGATGAATAATCTCCCTTATTCTGCCTTGGAGCACCATTTCTGTCCTCCTGTCTGGTAATGCAGTATCAGCCATCCTGCCTTGGAAGGCCGAATCTGTTAATTTGCCTGGAAGCATTATTGTCATCCTCATGCCTTGGAGTGCCTACTTTGTCAGTCTCTTTGTAGCCCTGTTTCCATCATCCTGCCTGGGGGCATGGTCTCCTTGATCCACTTGGGCAAGTAGTCTCCTTAATCCTGCTTTACAGCATGATATCCGTCACCCTGCCTAGGAGTGTGATAAACGTTATCCTGTTTAGAGCATGAACTCCAAAAGCCAGCCTGGGACAGTGGTTTTGGTCATCTTATTTCAGAGCATGATTTCCTTCATTCTATTTGGGAGTGTCCTCTCCATCACGCTTTATGGTAAAGTGATTTCTTTTGTTTTACCTGGGAATGGTCTCCATCACTCTGCTTGGCGGCATCATCTCCGTCCTTCAGGGTGGAAGCAATATCTCCATCTTTGTGGCAGGAAGCATTGTTAAGGCAGCCTGCCAGTGAACACGATATGCACCATTGCCTGGGGACACAAACTACATCATCCTACTTGAAAGAGCCATTCTTTTATGTTGCCAAGGAGTCCAATATCCCTTATCCTGTGTAGGAGCACCTTCTCTGTCATCCTTCCTGTCAGAGTAGTCACTGTCATCCTTTCTAGGACCATGATACCTTTCATCCTACCTGAGAGCTCTGTGTTCTTCATTATGCCTGTCAGTGTATTTTATTCAGCTTTCCTGGGAGCACCATCTGATTTATCTTGCCTTGGAATGAGATCTCCATCATCCTTCCGTGGTGTGCGGGATCTGCTGAACTGCCTGCAAGCGCTATGTCCTTCATCTTTCTTGGGAGCATGTTCTCCTTCACCTGCCTTGGAACTCGGTCTCTGACTCATGCCTTGTAGTGTCTTCTCAATCATTCTTCCTGGTATCATGTTCCCTGTCCTCCTGCCATGGAACACCATCCCTACCACTTTGCCATGGAGAGCATCTCAGTCTTCCAGCTTGGCAGCACAATATCGGTCATCCTGCATGCCTATGGATGCTCTGTGCAATCTCCTGCCTAGAGGGCCACCTGTTTCATGATGCCTGGGAATGCAATCTCCATCATCCTATATGTTAGCGTGATCTCCTTCACATGGCCTAGAGGAAGATCTTCGACTCATCCTTGGAGAGCAATCTTGTTCTTCCCACATGGGAACATCACCTCTATCCTCCTTCTGGGAACGTGATTTCCATAATTTGTTCTGGGGCAACCTCTTTGTCACTCTGCCTGATAATACGATCCCCTACTTCTTGCCCTGGGGCACAGTCTAGGATTCCTTGCTGAGATTGCTTTCTTTGCCATCCTGACTGCGAGCAAGAAAAAAAAAATGTCATTCTGCCTAGAAAGGCTGTCTCTGTCATCCTGTCAGGGAACACAGTGTCCATCATCCTGCCTAGGAGCGATTCTCTCTCTCCTTTCTGCCTGGGAGAGTGATGAACTTCATCATAGTTAGCAGCACCAACTGCATCACCCTCCCTGGAAGCAAGTTCGTAGACACACTGTCTGGAACATGATCCTCATTATCCTGCCTGAAAATGTTTCACTCATCCTGAGAGATGACCCTTCTTTGTAGCACAATATGCTCATCTTGCCTCAGAGCACCTTACAGTCATTTACCCCGTCAGAACAATCATCATCATCATCATCATCATCATCATCATCATCTTTTCTGGACAGCCACCTCCACCATCCTGTTTCAGTGACTGGGAGAAGAATCTCTTTCATCTTGCCCTCAAGCACCTTCTCTGAATACTGCCTGGGAGCACTTATTTGCTTCTTCCTGGGAGCATGATCTCCATCATCCTGCCTAGGAAGGCAGTGTCTGTCATCCTGCCAGGGAGCATGTTCTACAACATCTTGATTGGGTGCTCATCTCCCTCAATCCTGCCTGGAAGCGTGGTCTCCTTCGCCTTTCCTTTGGCTGGCTTCTCCATCACACTACCTCAGTGCCTGGGAGAATGGTCTCTTTTACCCTGTCCTGGGGCATGGTGTACCAAACCCTCCTGCAAGTGGTTATCTATCTTCCTTCCTGGAACCACCGTGTCCAACATCCTGCCTCAGAAGACCATCTCCTTCATCCTGCCAGGGAGCATATTCTCCAACATCTTGCCTAAGAGAGCACCACTCTTATCCTGCCTGTAAGAGTCGTTACCTTCATCTTGCCACGGACCCGCCATCTTTGTCATTATGCCCAAGGGCGCCAACTCCAGCATCCTAGAAGATCTCACTTGTTTCTCCCATCCCGCCTGGTATTAAAATATTCCTCATCCCTGTGAGGGCCTTATCTTTCATTTTCCCCAAGAGCACCATATTAATAATCTTGCCTGGGTGCATGGTCTCCCTGTTCCTCCTGACCTGAAGGAGGGAAGTCTCCTTCATCCTGCTTTGCAGAGTGATCTCTGTGATTCCGTTGTGAGCATGATCTATGTCATCCTGTTTCATGGACGATCTCCACTATCCAGCCTCAGAACATGTTTTTAGTCATCCTACCTAAGAGTGTTATTTCCTTCATTCAACTTTGGAGCATATTCTCCGTAATCTTTTTTGGGAACGTTATTTGTATTGTTTTACCTGGATTTCCATCTCCTTCAGCCTGCCGGGGACATGAGCTCCGTCCTTCAGGATGGAAGCGCCATCTTCACCATCATGGCAGGGAGCATGGTGTCCACATCCTGCCTGGGAACATTATATGCACCATACCCTGGGTACACAGACTCCATCATCCCGGAAAGGGCCGTTCTCTTGCCTAGTAGCACAATATGGCTTATCCTATGTCAGAGCACCTTCTCTGTCTTCTTTTTGCAAGTGCAGTTTCTATCATCCTGCCTGAGACCATTATATCCTTCCTCCTACCCAAGAACACCATGTCTTCTATTATACCTCGGAATGTGATTTCCTTCCACCCACCTTCAAATGCCATCTACGTTAGCTCCTCTAGGAGCACAATCTTCATCATGCTTTCTTGGTGTGCTGTGTCTGTTTTACTTCCAGGGAGCACCGTGTCCCTCATCCTGCCAGGTTACATGACCTCCCTCAAGCTACCTGGATACTAAGTCTCCAACTTCCTGCCTCGGAAAGTGTTTTCTTCATCCTTCCTGCTATCATTTTTCCTGTCCTCCTGTTTGGACCTTGTCTCCCTCATCTTCCTTTGGAGCACCATTGGTGTCTTTTTGCCTGGAAGTACTTAGCCGTCCTCCTTCCTGCCATGGAGTGCTGTGTCCATCCTCCTGTGTGGAGTTCCAATCTCTGTAAATCTTCCTTGGTATTTCCATCTCCTTCCTGCAGTCTGGAAGGGACATTTTCATCATAATGCCCAGGAACACAAGCCCCCTCATCATGCCAGGGAATACAATCTTTCACATTTGCCATGTATAGAATGTCCAATTCCCCCCCCCCCCCCCGCCTCCCTGGGATATCACCCTCTCCCTTCCTGTCTGGGAGTGTAATCTCTGATCTCCTTTCGGGAAGGTTATTTACATCATTTTACTGGGAGCACCCTCTCCATCATTCTGTCTGGGATCATGATCTCCATCTGCCGACCTTGGAGGCTCTTCTACAATTCCAGCGTGTGAATACATTCTCTGTCATACTGACTGGGACCAAGAAGCCATATTCTGTTTTGAGAGGCCATGGAAATCATCTTCCCAAGGAGCACCATCTCTATAGCATGCTGCCTACAAGTGCATCCCTCTCTCATGCCTGGAAGAGGGATCTCCTTCATCATAGCTGAGAGAGCCATCTCCATCATCCTGACAGGAAGCATGTTCTCCAACCTATTGTTGGGAACATGATTTGCATCAGCCCAGCTGGGAGCAACGTATTTGTCATCCTATCTGGTAACGCAGTAACCCTCTTCTCGCCTCAAATGCCTTACTGTCATTTACCCCAGTAGAGCCATCATTGTCTTCTTGCCTGAGATCCTGTCTCCATCTGAGATCCATCAGATCCTGAGATACTGTCTCAGTTCCTGGAAGAAATATCCCTTTTATCCTGCCATGGAGTGCTCTCTATGAATCCTCCTGGGAGCACTTATCCGTCATCCTCCCTGAGAACATATATCCATCATCGTGACTAGGAAGGCCATCTCCATCATCCTGCCAAGGAGCGTCTTCTTCAGAATCTTGCCTAGGTGCATGTCTCCCTCATTCTCCCTGGAAGAGTAGCCCCCATCATCTTCCCTGGGAGCACCAATCCATCATCCTAGCAGGAAACATAATATCCCTTGTTCTTTTTATTATTATTATTTCATTTACATCCAAATTAGTTAGCATGTGGTACAACAATGATTTCAGAACTAGATTCCTTAGTGCCCATTTACCCATTTAGCTCACCCCCCGTACAACCCCTCCAGTAATCCTCAGTTGGTTCCCTATATTTATGAGTCTCTTATGTTTTGTCCCCCCCATGTTTTTATATTATTTCTGTTTCCCTTGTCTTGTGTTCACCTGTTTTGTCTCTTAAAGTCATCCTATGCATTAATTCATATGACTTTTGTCTTTCTGTGACAGATTTCACTTAGCATAATGCCGTCCAATCCCATCCACGTAGTTGCAAATGGCAAGATTTCATTCGTTTTGATTGCCGAGTTATACTCCATTGTGTGTGTATGTATGTATGTATGTATGTATGTATGTATGTATGTATGTATACATATACACACACACACACATATATAGATATGTATGTGTATATATGTATATATATATCTATATATATCTGTATATATCTCTATCTCTATCTCTATCTATCTCTACCTCTATCTCTATCTCTATCTCTATCTCTATCTCTATCTCTATCTCTATCTCTATCTATCTCTATCTCTATCTCTATCTCTATCTATCTATATATATCTTTTTTATCCATTCATCCATTAATGAATAGTTGAGCTCTTTCCTTACTTTAGCTTCTGTTTATAGTGCTGCTATAAACATTGGGATACATGTGTCCCTTCGAAACAGCACCCCTGTATCCCTTGGATAAATGCCTACTAGTGCAATTGCTGGGTCATAGGGTAGTTCAATTTTTAGTTTTCTTAGGAACCTCTATACTCTTTTCCAGAATGGTTGCACCAGCTTGAATTCCCACCAACAATACAAAAGAGATCCTCTTTCTCTGCATCCTCACCGACATCTGTTGTTGCTTGGTTGTTAATGTTAGCCATTCTGACGCGTGTAAGGTGGTATATCATTGTGGTTTTGATTTGTATTTCCCTGATGATGAGTGAAGTTGAGCATTTTTTCATGTGTCCGTTGGCCATCTGGATGTCTTCTTTAGAGAAGTGTCTATTCATGGTCTTTTGCCCATTTCTTCACTGGATTATTTGTTTATGCGTGTTGAGTTTGATAAGTTCTTATAGATTTTGGATACTAATCTTTCTCTGATATGTTGCTTGCAAATGTCTTCTCCCATTCTGTCAGTTGCCTTTTAATTTTGCCGATTGTTTCCTTTGCTGTGCAGAAGGTTTTTTTCTTTGTTTGTTTTTTGTTTGTTTGTTTCTGTTTTTGTTTTTTACATGGTCCTATTAGTTCATTTTTGCTTTTGTTCCCCTTGCCTCTGGAAATATGTTGAGTAAGAAGTTGCTGCAGTCAAGATCAAAGATGTTTTTTTCCTGCTTTCTCCCTGAAAACCTCCCTCATTCTTACTTGGAGCATCATTTCCCTCATCCTGCATTATAGTGCAAAATCCCTCCTGCTGGTTTGGATAGGCTTATCTGTCACTTTGTCTGGAAGAGCCATTGCCACCGTCTCACCTGAGAACACGTTCTTTGTCATCCTCCTGGGAGTGCCATATCCATTATCATGCCTGGGTGCATGGTCTCCATACTCCTGCTGGGAGGATAGCCTCCTTCACCCTGCTCTGTAGCATGATCTCTATCATCCTGCCTGAGAGAATTATCTAAGCCTTCCTGTTTAGAGGATGATCACTGATGTTAAGACTGGGAGTGTGGTTTTGGTCATTCTACCTGGGAGTGCAATTTCCTTCATTCAAATTGTGAGCATCCTCTCCATCATCCTTTTTGGAAAGGAGATTTACCTTGTTTTTCCTTGGAGTTCCATATCCATCACCCTGGTTGTGGTCACCATCTCTGCCCCACTGGTTGGAAGCAACATTTATGGCTTCATGGCAGGGAATGGGCTAACTACCTCCTGCCGGTAATACTATGTCCATCATTGCATGGGGACACAGATTCCATACTCCTGCTTGAAAATGCCATATTGTCATCCTGCTTTGCAGGATAAGTGACAAGTTATCCTGAGGAGTTATACTTGTAATGTGCTGTGAATTCAGTATGTATTATCACATTGCTGATGCATGTGGGTATACTGGATGAGAAATAACTTTCAGTTTAGGTGAAGAAGGCATTCCTTTTCTTGAAACTCCTACACAATCATGCATCGCTTTGATTGTAGTTTTAGTGAAATGCCATTTATTTGTAGATTTAAAAAATGGGTGAGTGGGCATGGGATTTGCAAAGGCACAATATAGAAATGATGTTTGCGACCTGAAGGACTTAGACCTTTCCCCGACAAGTATTCCTTGTCCTATGTGGGAGTGCTCCTCCGTCATCATTCCTATGAGCAGCAGTCGTCATCTTCCTTCATGGGAGGACATATTGTTTCTACATGAGAGCACCATGTCTTTCATTTTTCCTGAGTGTATGACCTCCTTCAAGCTTCCTTGGAGCGTGGTCTACCTAATCTTGCCCCAGAGCATGATCTCCATTATGCTCCCTTGGCCTCCCATGTCTGTCATACTGCTGGGGAGCACAGCATCTTTCAGCATGCTTAGGGGCATTATCTCCTTAAACCTGCCTGGGAATCTCAGATTCTAAATTCCTGCCTACGAGAACCTTGTACATCATCCTTCTGCCATCGTGTTCCCCATCACTCTGCCTTGGAATACCGTCTCCATAATGTTGATATGGAGCACTCTCCCCATGTCCTCCTTCCTTAGAACACCTTATCCTTCATCATGCCTGCCTAGGAGTGCTGTATACATCATTTATCCTGGGACCTCCCTCTTTGTCCTCGTTTCTGGAACCATGATCTACTACTTTCCGCCCTGGGGTGTATTTGGCTGTCATTCACCCTTGACAATGTGGAGTGCTATTATTATCAGGGCTTTATTAGGGTAAAATACAATTAAAATTAATTTTCTTAGGTATCCATAATACAATTGTTTTATGAAGTGGCGTTTTGTCTTTAGCAATTGAGATTTTTTATGTTTATGATCTTGGTGTTTTGTTTTTTTTTTTTGTTTTTTTTTTGTTTTTTTTTTTTTTTTTTATGTCCCTAAATTTGGATTCACATCACCTGACTTCAATTTATCCTGAGGAGTTATACTTGTAACGTGCTGTGAATTCAGTACGTATTATCACATTGCTGATGCATGTGGGTATACTGGATGAGAAATAACTTTCAGTATAGGTGAAGAAGGCACTCCTTTTCTTTAAACTCGTACACAATCATGCATTGGTTTGATTGTAGTTTTAGTGAAATGCCATTTATTTCTAGATTAAAAAAATGGGTTAGTGGGCATGGGATTCGCATAGCCACAATATAGAAATGATGTTTGCGACCTGAAGAACTTAGACCTTTCCCCGAGTCAGGATGAGAGAGGTGACACTCTCAGGCAAAACCACAGAAAAAAGCATCATAGACAGAATGATCCCAAGTAAGATGAAGGAAACCGTGCTCCCATGATGGATGTAAGAGATCATTCTCTAAACAGGATGACCGAAATCGTCCTCCCACACAGGGGGACAGAGATCATGTGCAAAGCAGGATGAAGAAAATAGTCCTCTCAGGATGATCAGGGAGACCATGGACACAGTAGGATGACAGATACGTTGCTCCCAGGAGGATGACAAAGAAGGTGCCCCCAGGCATGATGACTACAATGGCACTCCCAGGCAAAATGACAGAAAAGACCCTGCAAGTCACGATGAGGGATATTGGGCTACCAGGCAGGATGAGAAAAACGGTGTTCCAAGGCAGAACAAGGGAGATCATGCTTCCTGTAAACGTGATGGTGTTTGCCTTCCAGGCACGATGACAAAGATGGTTGTCCCAGTAAAGAGGAAGGGGACTACTCTTCCAGGCAGGATGAGGGAAATGTACTCCCAGGGAAATTCTGGAGAAGTTTCTCCCTTGAAGGACAATGGAGACAGCCTTCTGAGACAGGGTGATGTACATCATGCTCCCAGAAGTGTGACAGACAAGCACTGCCAGGCATGTTTGGTCAGTGAGGGGTACTGTGCCTCCAGGTGGGATGAATAAAGGACAGTTCCGGACAGGGTGATGATGACCATATTCTACACAGGATGTCCGAGAATGACGAATCCTTACAGAATGGTGCAGTTGGCCCTCCTAAGCATGACGAAGGACATTGTTCTCCCAGGCCACACGAGGAAGAATCACTCCTAGGCAGGATTATGGAGACTGTGCTCCCTGGCAGGATGACAGAGATGACGTTTCTATGCAGAATCATGATGTCCCACTCCCAGTAAGTATGACAGAGAGACACTCTCAGGCAGGAATTGTAGACTGCACTCCAGCACAGAAATTAGGAGACCATGAAGCCTGAAAAGATGACAAAGAAGGAGCTCCCAGGGGAAAAAAAAATGATGGGAATCAGGTTCGTGAAGAGGGAATGGAGATGATGCAGGAACACCTAGATAGCTCTCCAAGGCAGTAAATCCAAGATCTTCCTCTAGACACAATTACAGAGATTGTGCTGTCAGGCAGGATGACAGGCATAGCAACCAAGGGAGCATGATGGAAATCTCTCGCCAAGACAAGATAAGGTAAACGGCACATCCAAGCAAGTTGAAGGTAATCACACTCCCAGTTATAATGAAGTGCGCAGCACTCTCAAGTATGATGAATGATATCCTGTTCTCAAGAAGGGTAACAGAGATGCGCTAGCAGGAAGGATGACGGAGAAGACACTCCCACACAGGATAAGAGATATTGCTCTCCTGCCAAGATGACAAAACGATGCTTCCCAGGAGGATGATGGAGTTCATGACTCCAGACGATGGTGGATGTCATGTTCCTATGAATGATGTGAACACCACGCTCTCAGTCAGGATGACAGAGATGGCCTTTCCAACCTGAAGGACAGAGATATTATTCTCAGTCATGGTAATGGAGATGGCATTTCCAGTTAAAACAAAAGAAATAGCATTTCCAAATGGATGGTGGAGAGGACACTCTCCAGAAGGATTAAAGAAATCGCGCTTCCATGTAGGATGTCTGAAATAAAGCTCTCAAGTTATCAGTAAAAAAAAAAAAAAAATCATGCTCAGAACAGGATAACGTAGATCCTCCTCCGAATCAGGATGAATGAGACTTCTACCCCAGGTGGATTAGCGAGATCATTCATCCTGGCAGGATGATGGAGACATTGCTCCAAGAAGAAAGACAAAGAAGTTAGTCCCAGACATGAGGACCACAATGGCCCTCCCAGGAAAAATGATGGATTAGGCCCTCTAAGGTAGGAATATGATACTGCACAACTATGGTGGATGACATAAATGGTGCCCCACGGCAGAAAAAGGGATATCATGCATTCTGCAAGGGCGAAGGAGGTGGCACTCCCAAGCAGGATGACAGAAATGGCACTCCCAGGTAAGATGAAGGGGACCATTCGTCCAGGCAGGATGAGGGAGATGCACTCCCAGGCAAGGTATGGAGAAAATGCTCCTTGGCAGGATGAAAGAGATGAGCTTACCTACACAGGATGCAGGGTAGTACCCACCCAGGAAGGATGACAGTTACGTCCTCCCATTTGGATGACAAAGAATGCACTCACAGGCAGGGTAATGGCAAGGAGGATGGAGATAGCACTTCCAGGGTGGATGACATAGATCATACCTCCAGATAGGAGGATGGACACAGGTTTCCTAGGCAGGCAGGAGGATAGATATTGTGCTCCCAGGGAGAAAAAAAAGACAGAGACAATGATCCAAGGTAAGATGATAGAGATAGTGTTCCAAGACAGGAGGATGGGGAAAATGATAACAGGAAGGGTGACATAGAAGGCACTCTGAGACAGGGTGTCATACACTGGGTAGCCTGGTAGGTTGAAGGATATTGTGCATCCAGGCATAGTGAGAGACATGGCCTTCCCTGGCCGTACGATAGACATGATACACCACAAGAGCATGATGGAGATCGTGCTCTGAGATGAGATAATTGAGAAGGCACTCCCAGTCTTTTTGAAGGTAATCACACATTCAGGTACAATGAAGGGCGGGACACTCTCAAGTAGGGTGAGTAATATCATGCTTCAAGACATGATGACTGAGACTGTGCTTGCAAAAAAGATGAAGAGGAGGGTTTCCCACGCAAGATAAGGCATATTGTGCTCCTAGACAGGTTGACGTAAGAACACTTTTATTCAGGAAGATGGAGTTCATGTCCCCAGGTGATGTTGGATATAGTATAACCAGGAACTATGTGGCTTCCACGCTCCCTGCCACAATGAAAGATGATGTTTCCACCTTGAAGGAAGGAGACCATGTCCCCAGGCAGGGTGACAGAGCTCGCTACTCAGGCAAAACAATAGAAATTGCATTCCACATGTGGATGATGGAGAGTCCTCTCCCATGTAGGATGAAGGACATCTCACTCCCAGGTAGAATGTCTGAAAACATGGTCCCAGACTGGATTTCTGAGATGGCCATCTAAACAGGATGACGTGGATCCGCACCCAGGCAGCATGACAGAGATCATGATCCGAGGCAGGAAGAAGGATACCATCCTTTTTCAGGAAAAGGGGGACAGGGAGACCACACACCTAGGCAGGATAATGGATATGGTGCTCCCAGACAAAAAGAGAGATAAGGCCCTCCATGACAGGATGAGGGATACTGCCCTACCAGAGAGGATGAGAGAAATGGTTCCCCATGACAAAAGTGAGTTTGTGCTTCCTGCCACGATGACAGAGTTGGCGCTCCTGGGAAGCATGACAGAGGTAGAGGTCCTAGAGATGAAGGGGACCCCTATTCCAGGCATGGTGAGAGAGACATGTTCATAGACAAGATGTTGAAGAACATGCTCCCTGGCAGGATGAAGGATATGGTCTTATGAGGCAGGATGGTGAAGATCATGTCCCCATGATGGATGACAAATAAGTGCTACCAGGCAGGTTTCATAGACGGCACTCCAGTGCAGGATGAAAAGAAAAATCATTCTCCCAGGCACCAAGACAGGACGACGGAGATGGATGTCCCATGAAGGATGAAGGTAACCACTCTTCCAGGCAGGTTAAGGAGATGTGCTCCTGGGAAAATGTTGGAGAAGATGCTCCCTGGTTGGATGATGAAGACAGTCTTCATAGGCAGGATGCTGGAGATTGTGCTCTGAGGAAGGGTGACAGATATGCAGTCCCAAGTAGAATTTGTAGGTGGTACTCCAGCGTACTGATGAAAGAGGTGCTTCTTCCAGACCCTGATATAGGATGAAAGAGATGATGCTCCCAAGCAGGATGACGATGATTGTTCTAGCAAGGTAAATGACCATAGGGTTCTCTGAAGCAGGATGCAAGATATGTGCTACCAGGTAGGATGAATAAAACAGCAATCCCAGGCAGGTTGACCAACATCATGTTCCCGACGGTATGTCTGAGAACTTGAATTACAGACAGAATGAGATAGTTCGTGTTGCTAAGCATGATGAAGTACGTCACTCTCCCAGGCTGGAAGAGGGAGAGTCACCTGCAGTCAGGATTATGCAGACTGTGCTCAATGGCAGGATGAAAGAGTTGGCCTTTCTATGCAGAATTATGGTTTCTCACACCCACTAAGTATGACAGAGATGACACATCCAGGCAGGAATTGTAGACTGCCCTATAGGGAGAAATGTTGGAGATCATGCTCCCAGGAAAATTTATGGAAATGATGGAAACCATTTTCCCAAAAGGAGAAAAAGGTGACACTCCCATGTTAGGAGACTGGGATTCCTCCTCAAGGCAATAAATCAGAAATCTTACTCTAGACATAATTAAGCAGATCATGCTCTCAGGCATTATAAGAGACACAGCATTCAAGGGTACGTAATGAATATTGCTCTCCAGGGCAGGAAAATGTAGACAGCACATCCAGGCAGATGAATGTATTCACCCTCCCAGGTATAATGAAGGATACTGCACTCTCAGCTAAGATAAATGATATCCCGGGGGAGGAGCCTGAAGGGCAGAACAGCATGGAAGGTTTTTGTGTGTCTCACATCCATGAAATACAGCCAGACCAACAGTAAATCATCCTACACACCGAGAAACTGATTGGAAGTTTAACACAACAGTCTGCACAACCTGAACCACAGAATTCAGCAAGTATGTGACACAAAGAGCTGAACTTGGGGAGCAAGAAGCCCCAAAAGGTAGGGAACCCGTTTTGTGGTCAGAGAGAGGACAGAGACTGGGGGAGGGAGAAAACATACGGGAAAAGGACGCTTCCCCAAAATCAGCTGGAGAGAAAGTAGAAAATTGGAAACACCCACAGGGACTAAACTAAAAAGGGACCAAGGAGAAAGCAGAGGGTTTAAATTCCATGAAGACTATAGACAAGGGGAGTTGCAAAGGCTGCAACTCCTTAGCTCGATACCTGGCAGTGCTCTGGTGGGAAAGGTGAATGCCCAGGAACAGAGTGGGGTCTGGGAGGTTCTTGGGCCACATGGGGAAAACTGGTTTCACTGCTGGAAGACCATTTGGTAGAGACTGTTGACGTCACCTGTTCCCAGCTGACCCTGGAAGACAGCCACATTCGCTGGTGCTGGAGCAAGGTTGTTGAGGGTGAAGCCTGGTGCCAGATCTGCATTGCGATTCTCCGTAATCCCTGAAAAGCTGATGCTACACTGTCTCGCGATCTTTTCTGAGGGCGGGCTGTCACCTGGCCGCAGTGTCGGGACACTGGCAACAGCAGAGTCCGGCGGGAATTCCTGGGTGCAGCCAACCTCCGCCATTGCTCATTTGGTCATTGCTTGGTGAGACCGTCCCACAGAGGGGTGCAACAGATCAAAGCTGCAATCTGTCAGACGTAAGGGGCTGGGGAAAACAGCCGCTTCTGAGACAAAACTTGGGACAGAGTACTGCCTGGGGCCTGGTCACGGAGAGTGCAAAAGTGGGGAGTGGATGAGAGCTGAAGATGGAGGACCGGTGAGCGATTGAAGATCCAGGAGAACAGACTGGGTAACTGGGTGGCGCCTTTTTCACCAATGGCACAATGCCTAGGCGCACCTAACAGCCCTGGAACAATCAACCACAGTAGGCTAGCAGCGCCATCTCGTGGAGAGCAGAGCTGTTACACGAAGCCCGCCCAACTGGGCCAACTTTGCTCTTCAAAAACAAAAACCTCATCCCTGGCTTAATTTGTGGACTACAAAGAGCTACATGTAATGATCTGTAGGGGAAAATGAAGCCATTTCAGTCCTACTTAAATCTGTGAGCAGTTTCATCTATTCATTTTTTTCTTTTTTTCTCTCTTTTCCTTTTTCTTTTTTAGAATTCTTTTGTTTTTCTTCAATACAAAAAGAAAAAAATTCATTTTATTTTCAATTTTTATTAAATATATCTGTCTTTAGTTTTTATTACTAAAATTTTTTCCTTGTGTAATTTTTTTCAAATTCTACTTTACTTCCATCATTTTATTTTAATCTACTTCAGTGTACTCACCTTTTCAAATTTTCAAGCAATTTCCTTTCTTTCTTTCTTTTTTTTTTCTCCTTTTCATTTCTTTTTTTCTTGAATGCAGAAAAACAGAAAAACTTCATTTTTACTTTAAAATTCTTTTAAAATCTTTTATTTAATTTTTATTACTATATTTTTTGCTTTTATATTTTCTTTTTCAAATTCTATCTTACTCTCATCATTTTATTTCAACTACTACAGTGTATTCACTTTTACAAATTTTCAAACTATTTCTTTTTTTTTCCTTTTTTATCCTTTTACTCTTATACATTTCTTTCTTTTTTCTTAAATACAGAAAACTAAAACATTCATATTTCTTATTAACTTTTATTAAAAATATTTTTCTATAATTTTAATACTGTATTCTCTACTATTGCGAATAATTTTTTCAAATTCTATTTTACCCACATCATCTCATTTTAGTCTACTTAAGTCTAATAATTTCCTCAAAATCTCAAACGATTTCCATCTTTTATCACCCTCCCTTTTTTTTTCATTTCTCTAATCTGTCAAACCACGTTAACACCCAGACCAAAACACACCTAGGGTCTAGCAGCATCATCTATTCGATGTGTGTGTGTGTGTGTGTGTGTGTGTGTGTGTGTGTGTGTGTGTGTGTGTTTAATTTTTGATTTTAATGTTATGTAATTTTAATTTTTTTAATTTCAATTTTTTACTTCATTAATTCCTTTTCTCCCTTCAAAATGCCAAAATAAAGGATTTCACCCCAAAAGAAAGTGCAAAGAAATGACAGCCAGGGATTTAACCAACACAGATACAAGAAACATGTCTGAACCAGAATTTAGAAACACGATAACAAGAATACTTGCTGGAGTCAAACATAGATTAGAATCTCCTTCTGCAGAGATAAGAGAAGTAAAAAATATCCAGATTTAAATTTAAAATGCTATAACCGTGCTGCCATCACATATGGATGAGGTGGCGGTAAGGATGAACAAGGCAGAACAGAGAATCAGGTTTCTGAGAATATAGTGCACAAGCTTATAGAGAATAACGAAGCAGAAACAAAGAGGGAGATAAAGACAAAAGAGCACGATTTAAGAAGTAGAGAAATCAGTGACTCATTAAAAAGGAAAAACATCAGAGTCATAGAGGACCCAGAGGAGGAAGAGAGAGAAATAGGGGTAGAAAGGTTATGTGAGCAAATCATGGCAGAAAACTTTCCTAAACTGTGGAAAGATACAGACATCAAAATCCAGGAATCACAGAGGACTCCCATTAGATTCAACAAAAACTGACCATCAACAAGCCATATCATAGTCAAATTCACAAAATACTCAGGCAAGGAGAGAATAATGAAAGCAGCAAGGGGGAAAAAACGTCGCTAACCTAGAAGGGAAGACAGATCAGGTTTTCAGCACACCTATCCACAGAAACTTGGCAGGCCACAAAGGAGTGGCGAAATATATTCAGTTGGCTGAATTGAATATGGCTGAAATAGAAAAATACACAGCCAGGAATTCTTTACCCAGCAAGGTTGTCATTCAAAAATAGAAGGAGAGAGAAAAAGTTTCCCATACAAACAAAAATTAAAGGAGTTTGTGACCAGTAAACCAGCCCTGCAAGAAATCTTAAGGGTGACTCTCTGAGGGGAGAAAAGATGAAAATTATTTATACATACATATAAATTATAATATATAATATAATAAAATATAATGATATGATATGATATGATATGATATGATATAATATAATATAATATAATATAATATAATATAATATAATATAATATAATATAATATAATATAAATGCAAAAATATGTATACATATACATACCTATGTATATGTATACATGTATGTATATATGTACATATATATGTATATACACATATATATGTGTGTGTGTATACCAAAAGGAAAAACAGACTAGAAAGGACCATAGAATACCACCAGATACTCCAACTCTACAAGCATCATAATGGCAGTAAATGCATATCTTTCAGTACTCACTCTAAACACACAATGGACTCAATGCTCCAATCAAAAGATAAGATGGATAAGAAAACAAGATCTATCTATATGTTATTTACAAAGGACCCCCTTTAGACTGAAAGATCCCTTCAGATTTAAAATAAGGAGGTGGAGAAGGCAGGAATAGCCATACGTCTATCAGACAATCTAGACTTTAAAATAAAGACTGTATCAAGAGATGCAGAAGGGCATATATCATAATCAAGGGGTCTATCCACCAAGAAGACCTAAAAATTGTAAACAGTTATGTGCCAAATGTGGGGACCACCCAAATATATAAATCACTTAAAAACAAACATAAAGAAACGCATCAATAGTAATACCACAATAGGAGGAGTCTTTAACACCCCACTAGCAGCAATGGACAGATCATCTCATCAAAAAATCAACACAGAAACAAAGGCTTTGAATGACACACTGGACCAGATGGACCTCACAGATATATTCAGAATATCTCATCCTAAAGCATCAGAATATACATTCTTGTCCAGTGCGCATGGAACATTCTCCAGAATAGACCATATACTGGGAAACAAATCTGCCCTAAGTAAGTACAAAATGATCAAGATCATACCGTGCATATTCTCAGACCACAATGGTATGAAACTCAAATCAACCACAAGAAACAATTTGTAAAGGTAACACATACTTGGAGACTGAAGAACATCCTACCAAAAATTGAATGGGCTAACACAGAACGGAAAGAGGAAATTAAGTATATGGAAGTCAAAGAAAATGATAGCACCACAACCGAAAACATCTGCGATGCAGCAAAGGTGGTCATAAGAGGAACGTATATAGCAACGCAGGGCTTCCTAAAAAAGGAAGAAAGATCTCAGAGACACAACCTAACCTTATGCCTTAAGGAGCTGGAAAAAAACAGCAAGTAAAACCCCAAAACACCAGAAGACAGGAAATGACAAACATTAGAGCAGAAATTAATGTTATCAAAACCAAAAACAAACAAACAAACAAACAAAACAGTAGAACAGATCAATGAAACCAGAAGCTGGTTCTTTGAAACAATTAACAAAATTGATAAACCACTAGTCAGTCAGTTTGATCAAGAAGAAAAAGGAAAGGAACCAAATAAGCAAAATCAAGAATGAGAGAGGTGAAATCACAACCAACACAACAGAAATACAAACAATAATAAGAGAATATTATGAACAATTATATGCCACTAAAATGGACTATCTGGAAGAAATGGACAAATTCCTACAAATATATACACTACCAAAGCTGAAACAGGAATAAGTAGAAAATGTGAACAAACCCATAGTCAGTAAGGAAATCAAATTAGTAATAAAAAAAAAAAAATCTGCCAAAAAAAACCATGATTCCAGGGCCAGATGGTTTTCCAGAGGAATTCTACCAAACACTTAAAGAAGAGTTAACACCTATTCTCTTGAAACTGTTCCAAAAAAATAGAAATGGACAGAAAACTTCCAAACTCTTTCTATGAAGCCAGCGTTACCTTGATTCCAACACCAGACAGAGACCCCACTAACAAAGAGAACTATAGACCAAATTCGCTGATGAACATGGATGCAAAGTTCCTCAACAAGGTATTAGCCAACCGGATCCAACAATATTAAAAAAAAAAAAAAATTATTCACCACAACCAAGTGTGATTTATACCTGAGATGCAAGGCTGGTTCAATATCCACAAAATAATTAACGTGATTCATCACATCAATAAAAGAAAGGACAAGAACCATATGATCTTCTCAATAGGTGCAGAGAAAGCATTTGAATAAATACAGCAAGGTTTCATGATAAAAGCTCTCAAGAAAGTAGGGATAGAAGGAGCCTAACTCGAGATCATAAAAGCCATATTGAACGACCCAACGCTAATATCATCCTCAAGAGGGAAAAACTGAGAACGTTCCCCCTAAGGTCAGGTACAAGACAGAGATGTTCACTATCTCCACGATTATTCAACAGAGAATTAACTGGAAGTCTTAGCCTCTGCAATCAGGCAACACAAAGAAATAAAAGGCATCCAAATCAGCCAGAAGGAGGTCAAACTTTCACTCTTCACAGATGACATGATAGTCGATATGGAAAACCCAAAAGATTCCACCCAAAAACTGCTAGAACTGATCCATGGATTCAACAAAGTTGCAGGATATAAAATCAATGTGCAGAAATAGGTTGCATTCCTATACACCAACAACGAAGCCACAGAAAGAGAAATCAAGGAATTGATCCCATTTACAGTTGCACAAAAACCCCTAAGATACCTAGGAATAAATCTAACCAAAGAGGTGGAAAATCCATACACTGAAAACCATAAAAAGCTTATGAAAGAAATTGAAGAAGACACACAAAGAAATGGAAAAAGATCCCATGCTCCTGGATAGGAAGAACATCTATTGTTAAAATGTTGATACCACCCAAAGCAATCTACATATTCAACGTAATCCCTATCAAAGTAACACCAACATTCTTCACAGAGCTAGAGCAAATGACCCTAAAGTTTGTTTGGAACCAGAAAAGACCCCGAATACCCAAAGCAATCTTGAAAAAGAAAACCAAAGCAGGAGGCCTCACAATCCCAGACTTCAAGCTCTAGTTGATGATACAAAGCTGTAATCATCATCACGACAGTATGATACTGGCACAACAACAGACACTCAGATCAATGGAACAGAATGGAGAGCCAGAAATGGACCAGCAAACGTATGTCCAACTAATCTTTGACAAAGACGAAAGAATATCCAATGGAATAAAGACTGTCTCTTCAGCAAGTGTTGCTGGGAAAAGTGGACAGCGACATGCAGAAGAATGAACCTGGACCACTTTCTTACTCCATACACAAAAATAAACTCAAAATGATGAAAGACCTAAATGTAAGACAGGAAGCCACCAAATCCTCGAGGAGCAGCAGGCAAAAGTCTCTTTGATCTTGGCCCCAACAACTGTTTACTCAACATGTCCTCTAGAGAGAAGGGAAACAACAAAAATGAACTTCTGGGACCTCATCAAAATAAAAACGTCTGCACAGCGTAGGAAACAATCAGCAAAACTAAAAGGCTAGTGAAAGAATGGGAGAAGATATTTGCAAGCGACATATCAGATAAAGGGCTCGTATCCAAAATCTATAAAGAACTTATCAAACTCAAACCCCCCAAAAAGCAAATGATCCACTGAAGAAGTGGGCAAAAGACATGAATAGACTCTTCTCCAAAGATGACATCCAGATGGCCAACTGACACATGAAAAAATGCTCAATTTGATTCATCATCAGTGAAATACAAGTCAAAACCACAATGAGATACGACCTTATACCTGTCAGAATGGCTAACATTCGCAAGTCAGGCAACAACAGATGTTGGTGAGGATGCAGAGAAAGAGGATCTCTGTTGCATCATTGGTGGGAATGCAAGATGGTGCAGCCATTCTGGAGAACAGTATGGAGGTTCCTCAAAAACTAAAGTAGAACTACCCTGTAAGCCACCAATTATGATATCCAAGGGATACAAATATGCTGTTTCGAAGGGGCAGGCACATGCTCCCCAGTGTTTATAACAGCACTATCAACAATAGCCAAAGTATGGAAAGAGTCCAAACGTCCATCGATGCGTGAATGGATAAAGGTGTAGTGTGTGCGTGTGTGTGTGTGTGTGTGTGTGTGTGTGTGCGCGTGTGTATAAAAACATATATATATATATAATATATATATATATATTATATATATATATACATGTATATACATATACACATATACACATACACATACACATACACATACACATACATATACATATACACATACATATACATATACATCCTATATATGTGTGTATATATGTATGTATATGTTGACAGATTCACCGGAGGCAGAAAAAAAGAGACAGAAGTTTATTGGAGTCTTGGGTCTGGACAATGGGGGAGGGAGAGGCCATCTGTCAATGCAGTGGAGGTGGGAGGCTGTCTTCCAGGAGGAAGGTGAGCAGGCAGGGCTCATGGCTGTTTTGAGGCAGGTCGCCCGATGGGCCTGTTTGTGTTCAGCCAGGCAGTGGGGGGTGGCCTCTGTGGGCCCTTCTCCCTTTACTTGGGTTTCCACTGCTCCGGTTGGTGACACGAACGCGACCTCTGCCCACAGCCTCTGCCCCGTGGATACAGCACGCCATTCCTGGAGGATGGTCACTCGGCCAAGAGTCAAAGCCTGATAGCCAGAGACCCGCAGGCTGCTGTCTTGAGGGAGGAGGAGCAAGAACACGGCTTCTACTGGATCTAAGCTGCGTGGGGCCCACGCTGCTCCATGCCATTGTTCAGAGCTGTTGGCAGGGAGCCCGCGGGTTCTCTTTCCTCCGCTTCCCTCTCTTCCTGAGCGCTCCACGGGGCTGTGCAGGGCACTGCACAGAACTCAAGCTCCTGAGATGCAAAACACAAAGGCAGTGGAGAGGACTAGAAGCAGCCTGTGACTACCTGCCGTGCGTGGCTGGGGCCCCGGCACCCTCTCTGGCCTTTGAAACCGCCAGCCCACGCGGTGCAGCCAGGACACATGCCTTCCTGTTGTGGGTCTCTGATCCGGGGCTGGAGGGCTCCTAGCCAGCCCTCCTGTCTGTTGAGCATGATGACGTGGGAAACAAGCGTAAGTAAACTTGAATAGAAAGCAGGAGACTCTAGAGGGAAGACGTGCGCAAGGCAGGGCCATTGCAGACCTTTGAGCGGGAGGACACCAGGCGCCTCTTTGAAGGTTTGGCTTAGAGGGAGTTGTCTTTGTGCCTCTTCTGCCAGAGCAGACTCCTGTGTCCCCTGCTGGACACGTGCAGCGTGGGCTGGGCCCTGCAGGTTTTCAGACCACGAGGTCAAACAAAGCCGCTTCCTCAGGGCCCACCCAAGGTCTCCTTGAGCAGGGGCAGCATCTCTGCCCTCCCAAGGCTTCCAAGGCTTGGGAGCCACGCCTCCCAAGGCTTCCAAGGCTTGGGAGCCACGCCTCCCAAGGCTTCCAAGGCTTGGGAGCTACGCCTCCCAAGGCATCCAAGGCTTGGGAGCTATGCCTCCCAAGGCTGCAGCGTTCTGCTGTGTGGCACTCGCAGCCACAGTCACCACTCGACTCCTGGTGACAGCCAGTCACACTCCAGTGACTTCCTTCCATGTTGCCCAGAACATCTTCAGAGTGAAAGGGAGTCTCCAATCATGTACTCTCTTTTTTTTTTTTTTTTCTTTTCTTTCCAAACCCACACAATGTTCGGTAATTAATGGCATATTTTAAGTACACCAGGGAGATTTGCATTTTTCAACAAGGGAGGAAGTAACAGCACACATACAAATACGAGTTCACACTCAGGCTGCTTCCGGCGATCCAAGGACCTGCTGGAAGGAAGGGAGATTGCTTTGCCCGTGGAGAAAAATTCTTCTTGCTCAAGGAGCAGGGGGAAGTTTTTGACAGCGTCTGCTGCTGCAGAGACATCTCAGCAAGACCTTTGTTAAAACGTATTTCTTGTCTTTTATTAATGAGATTTGGTTCAGGGAGATCATGTGGGGGAATGAAAACTGTGCCTTGGAAGGCAGTTTGAAGAGCTGGCTGGGGCTCGGTGACAAGGGACTCAGCAGCTGTTGTCAGGTATTTGGGCTACACTAGATGGTGGGTGTCGGGGGACAGAGCCACTGGGCGGGTGATCCCGCAGAGGGTGGCTAGCTAGAGAGGAGCACTGAGGGGTCCACACCACCACCCCCCCGACCGTATGAGCCACCCCGGGATCTCCATAGCATCCTAGCTGAAAACCTAGTGTTTGTGGCTGGAAAGCTTGGATTTCAATCCGAGCATGTGACTTTGGGCAAGCCTCAATTTCTCCATCTGTGAAATGAGGAAATCATCACAAGTTGTGGCGAGGAGTGAGTGGGGTCGTCCGTGCAGAGAGCTCGGTGCACAGTGGCCTTGCTCAATCCATGCCGGGCTCCTTCAGCCCTGGGGTTCTGCTGAAGGCCGTGGTGCGTCCATGCTGCCCTTCTGTCCTGGGAGGTTTGTTTTCCACAGCCTCCCCCCCCTCCCCACCGCCCTTCTCCAAGGCTGATGAAATTTAACCCGTAGATTGTTCAGAGCAGCGTTGCATAGAAGTGGACATACCTACAATATCCATTAACTTATCAATGGGAATTGCAAATAATATAATGTGATAATACATGGTGAAATCTATCTTGGGTTTCAGGACATTGTTTCAACAGAACAGAAATGTTGTTCCTATACGCCACCTGAGGAGCCCTCTCCCCCTGCTCCTGGCCCCCACCCTCCCACCTTCTACCTCCTTTCTGTCTCTGGAACGTTCCCTGAGGTGCCCTGATGCACTTGGCGGTCACTGTGCTGGTGAGGCCCACACTCGCTGGCTGAAAACCACGTCAGTGGTTTCAGCTGGGAAAACCACATTCAGCATTTGCTTCCAAGGGTGAGCGGCCTTAAGTAATCACATCTGAAGCCCCCTTTGCTGGAAGGGGTTGACTGACAACTCATTCTGTCTCAGACACTGAGATTGATTGCCTGAGAAAGACCAGAAAATCGCACAGGAAGGCCTGTTATGGGGCGACTGTCAAACTCAGTGACTGCACGGGCACACCGAGCAGGTGTCGACTGGGCTCACTGGGAAGCCTCGGATATGAAACGGCTGCACAGTGCAGCACGCACGTGCAAAGTGCAAAGATCAGGACTACATGATTCAGTGAGAAGACATAGATGGGAAATTACTGGAGCTGAAATTTTATTGCAAAGTTGTTTATCTTTGTTATTACTTTCTGAATCCTTTTGTGCTTTTTGTTCACGGCAGTGGATAGAGGCACTCTTACTTACACTTTAAGCAGAGATTAGGAGGGAAAAATATTCCTCACGGCACCAGAAAATACCAGAGTAACTCTCAGCCAGGCCTGTGATTTCTCTCATTACAATGAAATATCTAGAAATTGAAATAACAATAATAAAAACTTTTTTTTGTAGTCCTTTTGCACAGACCCTTCACGTGATTTCCGTTTGATGCCAGTTAGCATTTCTTATTACAATAATAATGGTGAGAACAGGTTCCCAGAAAGATGTGGCCTGGGACTCCTTCACTTTGGTTTCCAGCTTGTTGTGCAGGGATCCTGGCCCACTTCTGAGAGAAGACGACCACTGGCCAGACCGGTAAGGTGATGTGATGTTAATAACAAGGATGATTCATCTTTTACTTTTTCATAAAGCTGATTACTTTTCAGAATCATAGTCTACATCCTTGGATTATTTAAAATCGCAGGCAATTTTTATTAAAAGGGAAACTAATTTTGTGAACTGAAAAAATATACACTTGAACATACGCATACATAAAACATCTGGAGTTTTAAGTATTAACAAAGGTGTGGGTTTCTTATATTCATTCTTCTTGCAGTTATTTCCTGCTGCAATCAGAGTAAGAAGAAATACATTTTCTTTTTTAATTCTCAGCGTTTCTGTTCAGGTATAAGAGTTCAGGAGTGTTGTCAGTAAGGCCTGTGGACCAGCTTACCTAGGCAGGCACTCTCAGAAGCTCACTGGAAATGTAGATTCGTGGGGTGCCTGGCTGGGGCTCAGTAGGTACAGCACGTGACTCTTGATCTCAACAACATGTTGGATGTAGAGATTACTTAAAAATAGAAACTTTTTTTTAATGTTTGTTCATTTTTGAGAGAGACAGAGAGAGAGAGAGAGAGCGAGGGAGAGAGAGATAGTAGGAGTGAGCAGGGGTGGGGCAGAGGGAGAGGAAGACACAGAACCCAAATGAGGCTCCAGGCCCTTTGCTGTCAGCACAGAGCCCAACATGGGGCTTGAACTCACAAATGGTGAGATCATGACCCGAGCCGAAGTCAAACTGAACCGACTGAGCCACCCAGGCACCCCGAAAATGAAATCTTTTTAAAAACATAAGAAATGCACATTCTTATCCCCTCCCTGGACCTGAGTGTCTGGGACCAGCAACCTGTGTTAACCATGCTCGTCGTCCTGGTGATTGATGAGGGCTTTAGAGATGCAGAGCCACTTCCTTGTTAGGGTCACAGTTGGATAGGGGTTAAAACATTGTTTGGGCTCAGATTGCCTGGGTTCAAACCCCAGATTCACCGCCTCTATCTCTTAGCTCTGTGACCACAGAGTAAACCTTAAAATAGGAGCATGTTTATAGTGAGGGTCGGGTGTGTGTGTGAGGGGAGCATTTTCAATTGCTCTTGGACACGCACCCCATTCTTCATTTAACCCAGAGGGCTCCCCTTCCCAGCACCCCACGCAGCCAGACAGATCTGACGTACATTCCTGGCAAAGAAAACCACTGTTTTCACATGTGGGCAAATAACGTTCGGAAGCTGTTGGCCTAAGTGTAAATGAGAGATGTGGATGACTGTTCACAGAGTGAGTTCACTGCTCCAGAAACCGGATCAAATCCTCAGCAAGAATGGAGGAATGGATAGGTCTCAAAGTCAGGCAAGAGAGAGGGGAAGTGATGTGAGGCTTCTTGGGAATGAGGTTCAGGAGGCAGTCTGGGAGCCAGATTATGGCAGATTGCATATTCCACAAATGGCCATGCTGATATTCCCTGTCCCACGTGTCCTTTAAAAAAATTTTTTTAACATTTATTTATTTTTGAGACAGAGAGAGACAGAGCATGAATGGGGGAGGGTCAGACAGAGGGAGACACAGAATCTGAAACAGGCTCCAGGCTCTGAACTGTCAGCACAGAGCCAGACGCGGGGCTCCAACTCAGGGACCGTGAGATCATGACCTGAGCCAAAGTGGGCCGCTTAACCAACTGAGCCACCCAGGCGCCCCTTTGTCTATGTGTTCTTACGGAACTCTGCCCCTGCCTCTCTGAAAGTCAGTCTTGGGGCTCCTGGGGGGCTCGGTTGGTTAAGCGTCCAACTCTTGATTTCAGCTCACGTCATGATCTCATGGTTAGTGCATTTGAGGCCCTTGTCAGGCTCTGTGCTGATAACACAGAGCCTGCTTGGGATTCTCTCTCTCTCTCTCTCTCTCTCTCTCTCTCTCTCTCTCTCTCTCTCTCTTTTTCCCTTCCCTTCCCTTCCCTTCCCTTCCCTTCCCTTCCCTTCCGTTCCCTTCCCTTCCCTTCCCTTCCCTTCCCTTCCCTTCCCTTCCCTTCCTTTCCTTTCCCTCCCTCCCTCCCTCCCTCCCTCCCTCCCTCCCTCCCTCCCTCCCTCCTTCAAGCTCTCTCTCAAAAATACATAAACTTGAGAGAGATGAGTGGGGGATGGGCAGAGAGAGAGGGAGACACAGAATCCAAAGCAGGCTCCAGGATCCCAGCTATCAACACAGAGCCCAACGCAGGGCTCAAACTCACAAACTGTGAGCTCATGACCTGAGCCAAAGTCAGATGCTCAACTGACTGAGCCACCCGGGTTGCCCCTAAAATAAGTAGACTTTAAAAGAAAAAAAAAAATAAAGTCATTCTTATGTCCCTTCCTTTTGAAATTGGGTCGGCCTCTGTCACCCGGGTGGGGAATGTGGCAGAAGTGATGATGCATGGCTTCTGGGACTCGTTTGGAAAAGGCGTCCAAAAGGCAGTGTCTTCTTGGTTGTGTCTCTCACTGAACATACCCCTTTTGGGGCTCAGAGCTGCCACGCCAGGGAGCATGAAGTCACTATGCTGTGGGAGGTGCATAGGAAAGTAGATGTTGCCGAAGCCCCAGCTGTCTCTGAGTCTCCCCAGTGCAGACTCCAGGCATGTGACGGAAGGCGACTCTCATGGCAGCCGCCATCTGACTACAGTCTTGCGAGAGACCCTGAGTGAGAACTGCCAGGCACAGCTGCTCCTGAGTCCCCTTCCCTTGACTCCCTCTCCCCAAAACAGGGATAACAGGTGTTACTGTCTTTGAAGAGCTAAGTCTCAGGGTTCATTATTAGGGAGCAGTAGGAACTGTAGCACCAATAACTTGTTTCTCTGTGGTGGGAACTGCCTCTCAGCTGGGGTCAGGAGGTTGACCACTGGTCATCCAGCTGCAAGGTCATTCATCTGTGCCTGGGACTCTGCGCAGACCTCCTTCCAGCCCACCTCCTGTAGACACCGCCACGCTCCCGGGATGGAGGTAGCTGCTTGCCGATGCAGAGAACAGAAATCTTTGCCGCTGTCTAGGAGGAGACAAGGCGGCTCCAAGTCTCCTACTTGCCTGGGGGGGAGAGATTAGTCTGCTTCGTGTGTGTCAGAGTCACAGGGCGGTGCTTGGTTCATGGGGAGTGCTAAAAGTAGTGGCTGCAGTTACTTACTGGTTTTGTACAGCAGATGGGTGCGAGGACTGTCCCGGAACACAGATTGGACAAGCGCTGACGCGGCTGCTCATGAGGCTGAGCCCAGGGAGCTTCAAGGGGGTCACACGTCGCCCTGGTGCACCAGGGATAATCTTGATGATGGTGCTTGTGGTGGTGGATGGCGGGTGGTGTGATGTGACGTTATATGGGCTCAGAGTGAGCAGTCAAGAAAGAATTCTTGACACATTTTCAGTGTAAAAAGTTGGTTTTATCAAAGGCACAGGGACAGGACCCCTGGGCAGAAAGAGATGCACTGGGATTGTGAGGAGCTTTCAACTTGGGGGCAGGTAGAAATCAAGGCATTTTGCAAAATGACGGTGTTTGCATGTCGAAGAGGTCTTGCGGGATCCTGGAGGTCTGGCTTTTGTCAAGCTAAGGTGGCTTTTTGCCTCTAGCAAAGCATTAACGGTAATGCTTTATGCATTATACTTCATGCGGTCCTGAGTTCCTGTGCTCTGCCTGCCTCAAGGAGGTTGCGAGTTCTAAGGCAGTTTAATTTTACCTTCCTGTCTTTTGCCTTTGTTGCTTGTCAGTGATGACGATGGCGGCTAAGCTTCCTCCTTGTCCGTCACGCATCAGGTGCTCGGCGAAGGGTCTGAACCACTCAGTTCTCACTGCAACGCTATGAGGTAGGTCCTACTCTTGTTCCCGTGTTCCAGGCAGGGGGAGGAGGCACTGGGGGGTCACATAACTGGCCCTGTCTTATACAGTCATGAGCTGCCCTGGGCTCCTCATTGTTAACATCTCCAAGTAGCACGTATTTCGAGGTCTGCACGGCATATATAATGTGACTTCATCTTCAAAGCAACCTTGTGAGGGAGTTGAGGAGACCTCCGTTTTTTTCTAGTTTGAAGCTACCATCCAGAAAGTTAAGTGGCATCCTCACAGTGACACTGGACATGAGGCAGAATGGTGTCCGTGGGGGTAAGTGTCAGGCGTGCCATTTGGAAAACAGTCCAGGTGTGTAAAGGAGAGGTCGGGTGAGATGCGGCTGAAGTGAGGGCCAGAAGCGTGGAGCTGGGACTTCATTCGGGATGAAAGGGGGAGCCACAGAATGCACCCGACGTGCGTTGTTGAGGTTTGTCCCTGGTGTGGAGGAGAGTTTGGAGTGGGAGAGGGGGTGATGTGATGGGGTCCCAGCAGGGGCAAGGTGCCGGCCTGGCAGGTCACAGGGTCTGACGAAGGACATGCTGTTCTGGAGAAGGCGGTGTCTTAGCAGCGTCTCCACTGTGGTGGAAGACACACAGAGGGGAGTAATTCTGAGCCACGCCTGAGGTGGTGAGGGTGGGTGGGCAGGAAACAACGGGCCGCCTCCACCTCCCTTCTACTCCAGAGTCACATGTGAATGGGCCTGTCCTGCAGGGAACAGCCAACAGTGAACCACGTTTCACTTTTCTTGCAAAGAGTCTGGTAGATTCCCCACTGTTTTTTCAGATAGGGCAATGGGATCTGTGAAGGGGACACACTCACAGATCCCGTTAGGACACGCGGCACCCTGTCAGGGGCGGAGAGTTGGAGGAATCTGGTGGGGTGCATGTTGGCTGTATTGGTGAGGAGGCCAGAAAGCCAGGATGGGATACTAGGCAGACTAGAAACCAGCTCTCTTCTTGCAGTGGAGAAAAGGGTAACAAAAGGTCCATGTGTGCTCCATCGACAAATAGTAGCTGTCATATCGGTTGTAAAATTTTGACCGTTACATACCCCAGATTCCTCGGTGGAGTGGAATGTGTGCTCTAGAGCCAGCCAGACATGGTTGTCTCCCACCTAGTCGCCACGTGATCTTGGGAGGTTGCTGAGATTGGCACCAGAGTCAGGCAGGTGATGCTGGAAAGGTGGGAATCACAACACTCAATACAGCCGTCTCCCTGAGTCCCATCTTGGTTGTCTACAAAACGGAGGTGGGAAGAACATCCACTGCATTCGGCACCTGTGTAGATGAAGTCAGTTCTCTTAGAGACAAACCCACTCCATTACTGCCAGAAATGTTAGTAGTAAAGGGGAGGTACAAAGGAGCAATGCCAGAAACGTTCTCGAGTAGGAGGAGGGGCTGTACTCCAAATTCTTGCACATCAGCTTCAGGGCTGATGTTAGATACAAGCAGCTGGCCACGAAGCTCCTGCAGAATATGACTTCCTGGAAAAAATAGCCCAGCGCTATTCCTAAGCCCAGCTTAGGAAGAGACACATTTCGGGCTTGTGCCAAGTTACTCACATTTCGGACAATTCATATTTGAATGCAGAATGGGTTTCGAACAAATTCCTTTCTTTTACCCCGACTACTTGCAGTGAGCTTGGGGTTGAACTCTGCCCCTTTGAAGAAAATAAGGCACTGAACCATAAACTATTATTTTTTGACACTAATTTCCCCAGACTATTTTTCTAGGGTAGTGATCTCAGTTTAACATACATTGATGAGTTTTAAGTGTTTTTCTTCTCAGAACACATTTATGGGGATGAGCAGGACATAGTACACAAGAATTCAGATTCTCGGAATTTTGAGTCACGGTGTTTGGGACAGAGTAACCAATATGGGTGTGAGCACGCGCGCGCACACACACACACACACACACACACACACACACACACACACACACCACACACTCCAGTCTTTACCTGCACATCTGCCTTCTCCCAGGAGGGGGAGAGGAAAGGAAGCTCTTCTGTTGCTTGGGCCCTTTTGTTGATTTATCATTTATTATTTTTTAAAATGACTAAAAATGTAATTGGCCTCATCACTCTGTTTTGGTGTGGGCTTAACCAATGTCCTCAACCCCTGGGAAAAGTCCTCCAGATGCCATGGGTTTTTTTTTTTTTTTTTTTTTTCTGTTTTTTTTGTCCAGTTCTCACCTCAGGCACGAGCTTTTATTCATCGGCATGCCTTTGCAAAAGACTGTTGTCCCTCCATCCCTCCGAAAAAGACATTTTCCTTATCAGAAATTTTAGAGATTTCTGGTTCCATTTAGTACTGAGAATCAGTAGCAGTGATGATGGCAGTGACGTCGTAGCGATGGACTCATGTGATGAAAAATGTGACACATGTCAGGTTTCTTTTCTTTACCATAATCTGCCCAGTTCTGTTAGAAAGCCATTTGTGGGTTTGAGGTGAGTGAGGCTAACTGCCCCCTTCCCTTACCATGGGGCAGGGTGGGGGATGTGGACACAGTGACTTGTTTCCTGCTGGGCACGTGACTCCCAACTGGCTATGTGACCAGACCAGGAGTCTTTCTGTGACGTCACTGGGGGGGTAGTGACCAGGTCTCCTCCTTGGAGGTCAGAACCATAAGATTCATGCCGTGCCCCATCCCATGTCATGGGGAGAGACAGTCTTCCTGCAAACTTCCAACAGACAGGAACCAGTATGGAGGTTCTGAAGGAGCAGACCTTGGGCGTGAGCCCATATCAGTAGTGCTGGTGTGGGGTGAGGCGGATCTGTTACCAGAAATAAAAGGAGAGAGCTTGAAAAACATGCGAGAAAGCCAGGAAACAGTTGTTACTTCCAAAGGGGAAGCGTTTTTTGCAGACTCCTGTTGTAAAACGAGGACTGGGCAGAGTAGCAAGGGGTGGATGGATCATCAGAGAAGAGACGAATGGATTTCAGCGTTATCCCAGCAGCCTGGATGTTTCAGAAAAGGAGTTGAAAGGGTGGTAAAGAACGGGCCAGTGAGAAGCCTATGGGAGGCGGAGAAATGGCCCCCAAAGATGTCCACTGTAACCCGTTGGGCCTGTGGACGCGTCCTCTGCTGTGGCCCAAGGAGCACCGAGGATGGATTAAATAAGGGCCTGGGGATGGGAAGCCCTCCTGGACTGTCTGGACAGGCGCACCATTGCCTCACGGACCCTTAAACATGGAAGAAGGAGGCACAAGAGAGGTGGGAGAGATGAGGCCAAAGGGAAAGAGGGGGTGAGAGGGGCAAGAAGGACTCAGTGCACCTTGAAGATGCAGGAAGGGTGTGGAGTCGTGGAATGCAGGGGACCCTGCAGCCAGGACGGGCCTCAGCAGCCACCCGGCCAGCGGTGCGCTGTGCCCACAGAGTGATGGAACAGGAGAGGCCCCACTCCACAGGGCCCCCGGGGGGGGTGGGGCGCACCCTGCCCATACTTGGTGTCAGCCACTTCTGACCTCCAGAATCCACTGAGGTCGTCTAAGCCACCATTTGTGATAACTTGTTGCAGTAGCAACAGAAAATTAGTGTAGAAAAAGACCCACATGCTATCAAATCAGGACAGAGGCGGTGCCCTGCAGACTGGCTCAGTGCGCGCCAGTAGCATAGGGACCTGGCCTCCCAGAGGCTCTGCTCCTGGCCTTTCATGGAGAAGGAAAAGTTCCCGTGCCTCCCGGGGCCTGTGCTTGTTGGTTAAGATTGTTCTTTTACGGCAGTTAGCAGAGCACCTACCCGACTCCGTGCTCAGTAACTGCTCGATTGATGCAGATGAACACAGGAGAGGGAGAGACATCCCCATACATACTTTGAGATTCTCCTTCCTTTGTTAAGTAGCCCAACTAGGTCACAAAGAAATGCAGCCTGAATAGACGTTGCGGGCTAATTCCATTTTGACGTGTTTTGACAGCTTTTATGTTTTCATCTCTATAAAATTGTAGTGTACTGAAAACATGTTGAAATTTCATTAGAAGGTAATGCATGAGGCCACACCTCCTTTTTCTGGACAGGAGAGGGATGCGAGGGGGGAAACAAGGAACACACCAGTTGAAAATTCCACTCCACGTGCATCCATTCTGTGACATTTGCAATAGCAGTCAGAGGCCCATGCCTTGGTTACGGTGTGGCAGCAAGTGGATAGCCAAGCCCATTAGCCCTGGGTTGTTTCTGAATAAAAGGTTCACCTTATAGGAGCTCATCTGTGTGCTTCCCCGCTGCACATGGCTGGATATGTGGTTTCTCCTCTGCACTGTTTTCCCCTCCCACACACCCAGTTCTTTCCCCCACTCATTTATTCTTGCCCTGTCTCTCTGGAAGGACAGGGAAGCTTGGAGTCTAGGGTCTGAGCCCCTGCTCCACCACATACAGGGATGCTCAGGGCTGTGTCCCCGAGCCTGGCTAGCCGCTTGACTGATGGGGTTGCTGCAGGGTGAACAGACGATTCCGGAAATGCACTTAGCAGAGTAAATACCCCTATTCATCTTCTCTACACTGCATCCACAGCAGTCCTGAGAGCCTGGTGTCTTACCCAAGCTGGTGTTTTTCAATTCCAGCATCTCCTAGGTTAATGAAAGTTCAGGGACCCAGGTTCTTACCAGCCCATCCTCTACGTTCTGACACCTGGGGTACTGCCTCTTGATTTGCTGCTGTTGTGCTAGATGTGTGTGCATTGAAAATATCCATCTTCCTCCACCCTGCCCCTCCCCCCTCTCCACACGCTGAACATCCAGGACAAACCCTCAACCTCAGATCACTAACCCGGGCCAGGCTCTCGTGTGCGCCCATAGAATCGTCTCCACTCGGTTTCTTAACATAAAATCATTTTCTAACTCACTGTTACAATAACAATGATTATTCTGATTGAATCACAATTTGAGGCGCCTCACAGTGTTCCAGTGATCGCTTTGTCTCACCGTTACTGATGCTGTTAATAACTCATGAGGGATACTTATCATCCACTCCAATGAGCCCTGGGTCATCCACGTACAGCAGTACAGCAGGAACATCTGGGGGACTGACGTGGCTTCAGGGGCCCCTCCTCTGAGCCCATCTAGGGTGTGGATGTCCTTGATGACACCCTTGTCAGTTTCAGTTTGACCCCTAAACTGCCCCTCCCTCCTGTCCTGTGGTCTCTGATAATTCTCAGGCATCTCAGACCTGCCTGCAAGTTTTGTTTGACCTGACACCGCCTCCCTTCTGAAGGGCGGGGTCAGCCCCAAGGTCAGTGAGCTGGAGGTGAGCAGGGTGGCAGGGTGGCGGTGGGTGTGCTGTGGGTGTCGTTAGAAAGAAAACCACAGGCCCCAAATAGTGTCACTTCGCTGAAGTTCCCAAACTGGGGCTTAAGGCTTAATCCAACTGCATTTCAGCCCCCCTCAGACACGTAGTCTGAACCAGCCAGGAATGATCCATCAGTGCCAGTGACTCTGCCACAGGGGCCTCTCCACTCCCCCCCCCCCCAAAGAAAGAAGACGTCTCCTGGATCCAGGGACCCCTTGCTTTCCCCCTGGACAGCAGCCTCCCTGCAACAGCCCTTCGCTGTTGCTAGTAACTTTCTTACCTGGCCCTCCTTCTAGATGGACCTTCCTTTTTGTCCCACTCCTTGTAGCCCCTTCTGCTTACTGCTTGGGGTGCTACCCAATTCATGAGTCCGAAAGCCAATCAGATCTTTAAAATCTGCTCAGTTGCATTTTTGTTGTCTGGCAGTCTGCTCAAGAAGGCTCAGCCGGTGTCTCTCTGAGGCTTAGGCCCCGTCAGGCATGGCCACCGAAGACCCTGAGGGACCTTTCTTGGGACGGAGGGGCTCTGAGTTTGGGACTTATCCTGAGACAAGATTTGAGTGATGTTAATACTCCTAAGGGAGCAGGGCAGGATGGGGGCCAATAAAGGGTGTGCGGCTCCTCTGAGAGACCGTGGGGACAGGGTTGGGACATTGTAGGAAATGCCTCAGCGTTGCCTAGTGGGGGCAGAGGACTGGGGCATGGGTGTGCACTGAGCCCACCCTCCATGGTTGATGCTGGGGCAGAGATGCCTTGCAGGCAGCAGCCTTGGCAGGAGGGGTGTGGGCGGGGCACCCTGTGGGCTTCTCCTGCCTCGCTTCCCGGTCTCCCTGCCACTTGGGGACCAGAAGTCCTGACCATAGTGTTCATAGTGGAATGTCTGCGCCCCCTAAGGGGAGCCCTGGAGGAGGAGTATGAGAGTGTCCTATAAAAGCTGACCACTTGGGAGAGCACAGGAGGGAAGAAGAGGGCTCTGTCTGGAGCTGGCCCCAGCCCTCAGACCAGCCAGGAGACTCTGTGGGAGCAGCCGGTGGGATCAAGCCCAGGGGAGCCTACCTTCTGTTCAGCCCAAGCATTGGAGCTTCAGGCCCAGACACAAGGGCAAGACTCTCCCCTCACCGCCTCACCTCTGTCAGGAGCCGAGCCTCCCCAAAGAGACCGATGGAGGAGAGCAGGTCTCTGCATCCTCTCAGGGGCCATGGCAGCCCTTTGTGGCTTCTCCAAGTGGATTCCTCGGCCACCAGCATGGTCAGAGGATCCAAGACGGACGGAAGTCCAGCAGTGGCAGGACGTGGTAGATGGGCACATGGGAAGAAGCCCTTTTGAGACTCAGAAATGCCTGGGTGTTTTGGGGGGTTTTGACTCAGTCACTAAGGCTACTGGAGGGGTGTCTATGCACCATCATGTGAACATGAAGGAACAACAGGGAAACCGAAACTGATGCACAGCCTGAAAGTAACACACAGGCCTCTGTTCCTCGAAATTTCTGTGGCATGAATGACCAAGGCCGAGGAATGTTCCAGAATAGAAGGTAAATAAAGAGATGTGACCACAGAATACAGTTAGTGACCTTGGAATGCATTCTGTGCGGGAACAAAGTTTAATACGGACATTTTTGGGACAGTTGATGACATTGGAATATGACCCATGGTTTAGATTATGGTATTGTACTGGTGTTCAATTTCCTGAGGCTGGTCACTGACTTGTGAATATGTGAGAGGATGGTTTTGTCCTCAGGGTGTAGACCCTGAGCAGAACCGACAAAGGGGCATGGTATGTGCAACCGACTTGGAAATGATTTAGAAATACAGTAAAACCTTGGATTGCGTGTAATCTGCTCCGCGAGTGTTCCACGAGACGAGCAAACATTTCTAATAAACTTCAACTTGATGAAGGAGCGATGTCTTGCAGTATGAGTCGTACGTGATGCCGAACGTCATGTGGTCACAACTGAGCCAGTGGTTCTTGAAATTTGCTTTGATACATGAGTGTTTTGGATTACAAGCATGTTTCTGGAATGAGGTATGCTCGAAAACCAAGGTTTTACTTTATGTACGAGTGCGCACGCATACGTATGTACATATGTAAAACCTGGCCAAGCCAAGTATTAGTGAAACGGGCTAAAAGGTCTATGGGGGTTCCTTTACTATTCTCGCAGTCTTTTGTAGCTTCGACAGTGATTGCAAGATAAAAGGAAAAGGGAGTTAGTGACCAGTTAGTGAGGCCCAGGAACACACACACACAGTGTCCCCTGCATCCCATGGGAGACCAGATCCCCCACCCCTCCTGCCCAGTCTGCTGCCCCACCCCCACCTGGCAGAGTCCTTAGATTGTCCAAGAAGCTCAGTCTCCAACACCCACCTTGCGCTCCACCCCCTTGGGACTCATGCTTGGAACCATGCACAGGCGTTTGTTTCCTCTTCATGCACATGGCCTTGTTTTCCGCTAGCTGTGCCAACGCTGACCCTTGGTGCACCCCCAGGGTCCCCAGACAGATCAGGAGTGTCCCGCCCTACCCTCTTTTAAGCCATATTTTCCAAGCCGTATTGTCCAGATCTGGTCTGTCCAGCCCTATGGCATGATGAGTGGCACATACTTCATTTTCTGGGTCGAATGAGCAGGCCAGGCATGGGGAGGGTGGTGTGTTCCCAGACCCTTGGGAAGATGTTCTGAGGGAGGAGAGGGACACCTGGCTGCTGCTTTCATTGGGTGGGGGAGGTGAGTAGGTGTGGGACAGGCGTTCACCCAGGGATTGTGGTGCTGCCGCCAGGCCCATGTCAGAAATGACAGGAGGTAGAATCATACCGGAGCAAAGTGTCCTGTCCATTGTGACCGCATCATGCTGGAAACTTCCTTTCTTAGTGTCCCTTTGAGGCTGCGGTCAGGGAGGGGCTGGGTCCCATTGGAAGCTGGGTTTGTGTGGGGTGGGAAATCCGCAGCCCCCGGGAAGGGGGAAGGGGGGGAAGGGGGAAGGGAGGAAAGGGGGAGGGGGGTGATTTCGTGTGGCCACAGGAGGTCTATAGGAGGTGAAAGGCAGCTAGAGACACAGAAAATAAAAGCAGAATGAAGACTCTTAGGGATCCATAAACAAGCTGATGGGGCCCGCCCCTTGGGGTTGTCTTCAAGGCCCGCCAGTAGGGAGCTTCTCGGGCTGCAGGGAAGGTCTTTGTGGGGAAGGTCTGGTAGGCGCTGCACTTAAGTGGATTGATGTAAAAGTATCTCAAGAGCACTAGGGGAGTGTGAGCAGGATATGGACACTCTATACTAGGGTTTTGGATTTGTACTGTTCCTTCCGATTTGTGAAGTCAGGTCTTTTGTTCATGTCGGGAAAGGCTTTGCTTTGGCGTGGGGGGCAACTCAGGGTCCTCTCCTTGCAGGGGGGGTCACAGCCTATTCCATCTCATTCACTGGCTTTGGGCAAATCAATAATGAGCCCACCCACCATCTATAGAATCAAATCAATCCTGTGAGTGTGTCTGGGTGGCCCACACTCCCTTTTCTGGCCTCAGTGGACTCTGGCCAATCTTAGTCCTCGATCTGTTCTGCAAATATTGTTGAGCTGCTTTTTAAGAACCAGGCATGGGGCGCATGGGTGGCTTGGTCGGTTAAGCGTCCGACTTCAGCTCAGGTCATGATCTCACAACCCGTGAGTTTGAGCCCCGCGTCGGGCTCTGTGCTGACCGCTCAGAGTCTGGAGTCTGTTTCAGATTCTGTGTCTCCCTCTCTCTCTGCCCCTCCCCTGTTCATGCTCTGTCTCTGTCTCAAAAATAAATAAACATTTTAAAAAAATTAAAAAAAAAAAAAAAGAGCCAGGCAGTCGGGCTGGGGCTACAAATAAAACGGCAGCCCACGGGGGCCCCTGTTCCAGGTCCGAGATGATAGGAGACCAGTAAGCAGAATCCTGAGGTCCATGCAGCAGGATTCATGCTGTAAAAATAAAGAAGCCTAGGGCTGGAGAGAGGAGCTCTAGATTAGGTCAGAAACATCTTCCTGGAAGGGCGTGGGGTGAGCAGAGTCCAGAAGGAAGTAGGGACCAGCCCTGTGTCCTGCGAGCTCCCGTCAGAAGGCAGGGCTACAGCCATGGTTGTGAGGCATCTCTGGGGAGGAGTGGAGGGCTGTGGGGGTCGGGACAGGAGTGGCAGGGACAGGCCTGCATGTTGGAGGCAGCAGGAAGAGCACCGCCTGACAACACGGGCAGGGGCGTGGCTGTAGCCACACTGATGTGAGAAGCGGATTTTGGGGCTAGGAGAGTGATACGTAGCACAGTCATCCAGGGGGTCAGATTAACTCCCACCGACTTCAGCTTCTGTGTTACCCCTCCTGAGGGAGCTGTGGCCCGAGTGTCTGTGCCCCGCATCTGTGCTTCTGATTGGACGCTGCACGAGGACCAGCAGGAAATAACGCTGAAACAGGCCATGCTTCTCAACCAGAGGTGATTCTGCCCCCCGGCTGACAGTCTACAATGTCTGGGGACATTCGTGGTTGTCACCACTGTGTGTGTGCGCACACATGCCTGCACGTGTGTGTATGTGTGCGTGCGTGTGCACGTGTGTGCACTCCTGGCATCTACTGGGTACAGGCCAAGGATGTTTCAAACATCCCTCAGTGCCCAGGTCAGATGCCCCAAACAGGCTCTTCTGGCCCCAGATGACCCCATTGCCGACTCTAGACCCCAGCTAAACATGGCATGTTCTTTGCTTCATTTAATCTTTATAGGAATCCTATTAAGAATGCTGTTCCCTTTTTATAATTGGGGAAACTGACATTGGAGATGGTGAGCCATTTCCCAAGTGACACAGCTGGTTAGTGGTGTAGCTGGGATTCGAACCGGGGTCTGACCCTGCAGTTTGTGTTTTAGCCGATGCAGGACACTGTGCAGGGAGCAGGCAGGTAAGGGGCACTCAGCAGGTGCCTGGGGAGCGAAGAAACCTCTTTATTTTGACTTGAAAGTTCTCTGGGTGCTGCTGCCAGTTAGCTTTTGCCCCAGACATTCCCTGGTGACCCCCTTGATTTGTTCAGTCCCTCAGAAATCATCCAGAACATTCACACCACTGCCCAGCACTCATCGGACACTGGCAAGCAGGGAGTTAATGACGTCTTGATGTTGGAGTCAAGGAGACCTAGATTGGGCAGCCAAGTCTTACAATCTGTACATGCGAATGAGGGGTTATATTACCAGTGCCGCCCACCCTGAGTCTTGGGTTTGTAAAGTGTGCTGACGAGTGCCCGTCAGCCTCAGGTCACTTTCTTAGGAGGCCCCAACCCCTTAGGGAGGTTCCTGGACCACTACATGGCAGGGCAGGGGGTCTTATTACCCACCACAGCGAGAGGATGGTGGGGCATCTGATTCAGTTGTTGTTCCTGTGGATCCACTGTGACGGATGTCTGTGGTGGGCCCGTGTGCACGCTTGCCCTGGGGACTTCCTCAGCGCCTTGATGGCGATCCCAGGGGACGCCTCAGCAGGGGCACTGAGGACCCAAATGTGAGATCCATGAGCATGGTTCCTAATCACACCCCCTCCCTGCCCCTCCCTCTGGCTGCCCTAGGGTCTTCTGTTCATATCATCCCCTCAGCTGTGAATCCCTTGGGCCTACATGTTCTGAACCAGCCTGAGCCAGAGCAGTGGGTAGGTGGGCTCTGAATGGCATCAACTTACCAGAGACCTGCTTCTTTTATTTATTTTTTTAAAGTTTACTTATTTTGGGGGAGGAGGGGAGAAAGAGAGAGAGAGAGAGAGAGAGAGAGAGAGAGAGAGGGAGAGAGTGAGAATGGGAGGGGCAGAGAGAGAGAGAGTCCCAAGCAGGCTCTGAGCTGTGAGCAGAGCGCCTGACGTGGGGCTCGAAACATGAGATGATGACCTAAGCCGAAATCAAGAGTCGCTGGCTTAATGGACTGAGCCACCTAGATGCCCCAGGAGCCCTGCTTCTCAGTGTCTCTCACCCACTTCCCTAACCCTCACGGCCATTGGTGGATGGGCTGATGGGGATGGTGGGGACAAGACAGCATTCATTAGGAGTATACAGATGGTTCATGGGGACCCCTGCTAGTTTTTCAAGTTCAGCTTTCTCACTGAGCTGGGCAGGCCCTGCTCCAGGCATGGGAGCTATTCATTTAAATGAATCCTACAAGGCCTGCCCTCCGTGAGCATGTGGTCTGTTAAAAGAGCCCCATGTACAGTAAGTACATCAGTGCAGGGCCCCCTGGCTCTTGTCACTGCCCTGCTCACCTGCCCGCCTACCAGGGCTACTCTTGGCTGCTCCCATCCACTCTCTTGCCCTCAGATGAATATTGCTGGCAGGTCTGGCCTCTAGGCACCTGGCCTCCAGAGCCCTTTCTGCACCCACCACCCATCCTTTTCCCTGGGGCCTCCATGCCCTGCCCTCTGGGTAGAGGCCTCTGGATGTGCTCCTCAGCCTGGCTGTGAGCTGGCTGTGGGTGGGCCCTTCTGTGCTGCAGGCCTGGCGCTGTGTGCTGAGGGGCAGAGGAGGGACTGGCGTGGTGTGCGGGGCAAGTGCAGGGTGTGGAGGGAAACCATGGGTCTGTGTGCAGCAGCCTTTCCTGCAGAAGGCACTGATCCCGGGTATCTGGGCATTGGCCTCACCCACATCAGAGGCTCAGGGGCAAGACCTTGTTGCCATGAGTCTGCGGTGCGCGTGGGCAGGTTACAGTGTCAAGAGCCAAGTGTAGACCCCAAGGCTCATTGTTGGGATTTTCGGCCACTCAACATACACTCGTCCTCCTGTCTTAGGGGAGAAACCCTCCCCACCTCAGGATCCTTCTGGAAACCACCAGGGCCTTGGACAAGAGGATAATGAAGATTTTCTTCAGCGACAAAAATGAAACCTGGAACTAATGTGTTTTTACCACGTCCAGTGTCGTCTCCCCGACCCACAATCGCGATGCCCCAGCTCATCCTGCCTCCTGCCCCCACCTGCTGCTTAGACTTGGAGGATAAATGAGCTAGGGTGTCCCCGAGAGCTGGCCTGCTGGGCACGTGGAGTCGGGGGCGCTAGGGCGGGGGGTGGTGCAGAGCCGCATTTTAATAAGTGTTTGATAGTTGCTACCTGCACAGTGACTAATTGTGTGCACCTGTCCAGAGGGCAGACCCCCTGCGTGGCGCTCCATTAACAAATTAGTCTTCAGTCCTGAGGGCAGGACTCCCTGCTCTTGCTGTGATTCTGGAAGCTCAGTGGGGCACAGCCTCACCTTCGGAGTGACAGCTTCCTTGTGCCACCAGCAGGCTGTGTGGGAGGTTTTACCTCTCACCCTTCCCGTGGCTGGGTCGGAAGGGTCGCCCTGGAAGGGGTGTCAGCCCCTGTGCCCTCCTTATCCCCCTCATCTGCTTCAGCCCTTGCCCTTGCCCTTGCTGAAGAGCCCCCGCCACAGCAACCTCTTTGTCACCTGGAGGTCTCTGTAGTCAAACACCATTTCCTTAAATAGGGCAACTTGATTCCAACAGATTCTGTCCCTGGAGCGGGAAGGCCGGGACCCACTAAGCCAGAGTGGCAGGTGCATTATGTGATGTGGGGTCAGAGGGCACCCTCCAGTGGTGCTGAACTCATCCCTTTTCCTTGCTCAGTCTCCCTGGGAGACCCACTTGCTTCCCTTACTACGTGCCCAAGCACAGCCCAGGGGAAAAATAAAACCTCTTTCTTGCCATTGCCAAGAATTCTTATTGCCAAGAAAGTCCATGCGTTCATTGTAAACTGCTGTTTTTGTAGAGGACAAAAATCAGGGTTACGCCTGGACAGCAGCCTCCTATGAAAAATATATCAGGAAAGATGTGAGGGTTTGGTGAAAGAAATCACACACACAGGATCACAGGAAAGGTTTAACAGCTAGATTTTGTCTGACAAAGACTGGCGACTTTCCCTCCCTCCCTGCCTCCCTCCCTCCCTCCCTTCCTGCCTCCCTCCCTCCCTCACCACCCCAACTAGTTTCCTGTTATCTTTAAGAAACATCTCCTTTACTTCCCCATCTTGCTCATGGTTCTTGGTTGCAAACAACAGACCCCGCTCTAGCTCTTGGCTCGTTTCAATGTGGACAGAGCCCGTTGAAGGACTCTGGTGAGCTCACAGAATCCCCTGGGACAGTCCGAGTCTTGTGATCACAGGCCATGCACACGGGAGCCCACTCAGGCCTGGCGATGCACCCTGCCCCAGCTACTGTGGGCCATGCTACTGCCATGGATGGGGCCCAGGTCACACGTCCTGCAGCTAGGACAGATGCATGGCCCCGCAAATCCAGCGTGAGGTGAGGACCCAAGACCGGGGCTGAGGAGAAGGGCAGAGCCATGGACTGAGAAGGGGCTCAGGCAGCCACTGGTCTGTCTCATGGTCGTCAGTGGAGACCTGCAGTGTGCCACAGGGTGGGAGCACTGGGGGCAGGGGTAGGTGTGGGCTCGTGGGAAAGATGGGCCAAACCAGGGGAACAGAAACATCACAGTAATTTTGCTGGAAGGGAAAAAATTGGAGGTAGTGATGGGCCTTCCCCAGATGGGGTCCAGGGTGCCTCCCTGCGGTGGTGCCAGCTAAACTCACCTGTGGCCCCTCCTGCCATCTGGGCACAGCCATGTGTGCCAGCTCTGATATCCGCATTGCCAGGATCAAGGTCCGTGTGCCTGGCTCAAGCTCATGGCGTTCCTTGGATAAAGTTGGTACGTACATGGGGTGGTTTGGGGTCAAGGGGAAGCATTTGGGCCCTGGAATCCCCGAAGCAGCTTAACTTGGGTAAACTGACCTCTCTTACCCTTGGCTTTCTTGTCAGGAAGTAGGATTGATGAAGGTGTCTGTCCCATTGGGTTGGAGTTAATGCTTGTCAGGTGTGGAGGACACAGTCTAGCTCACAGCAAGTGCTCAGTTAATGCTTGGCTGTTAGGGTGTCATCACCACGCTCATTAGAAATCAACTGATGAATCAATCGCTAAACCATAAAGCCAGACTGTTCCTTAATGCTTAGCAGGTGCATAGGCACAGAGGAGAATAGCATTTGGGATTTTCTTTTAAGAATCTCTGTTCTACCATATTTTCATATCTCAGTGTTCTTCCTTAACTACGTTATCTACTAGTTGTTGGGTATTTATTCTAGGCGCCTTCCCCAGAATGCCATACTTAATCCTTAGTGTGTGTGTGTGTGTGTGTGTGTGTGTGTGTGTGTGTGTGTGTGTGTGTAAATCAATTGTCATAGACTTTAAGTATGTTGCCGAGTGTTGTAGCTTCTGTGAGGAATAGCTGGTATTTGAACCCAAATCTGGCTGACCTCCAATTCTGTCTCATGACCAGTGCCAGGTTGCAGAGCAGCGCTGAGGTGCGGGGGCTGGAGGCCTGGGCTCCGTGTCCATCTCCTCGTGAGCCAGCGTCCTCACACACACAGTGGGTGTGTCCCGAGGAGGGCCCAGCAGCATCCATTTTTGCCATCAGACAAAGAATGTGCCTGGTGTTTCCCCGAGAACCTTCTTGGGAAATTGTGCCTAAAGGAGGCAGTTCCTTGTAAATTCAGCCGCCACCGAAAGCAGAGAGGACTCGGTTTTCCAGAATGGCAGAACCAGCCACCGATCCATTTTTATTTGCCTCTTGTTCATTTTGCATTTTCTTCTATCCCCATAATGCTTTCTCCCTCATGTGATAAGATTTTCATCTGACTGTCTATTTAACATACCGATGCTTCTCGCAGAAACTGCTGTCCATTGTTCCTTGGAATGGGGATTCATTAGTCTTTGCCGGAGAGGGGCTGTGGATTCGGTGCCTCCTTTGTAGGTTTGAGATTAATTCCTGCTGTGGTCATGTTCATTGGGATAATTTTATCAAGATTTTCTTTCTGTTGCTTTTATTACTTGCTTTCTTGGTTACTTTATTAAATTCTAAAATGTCTTATTAAAACCACTTCTTTTCTCATGACAAAAGTATAACTTTTAAACTTGGCTTGAAAAAATTTGCAAACCAGGTGCCTCCTGCCCCTCCCTCCTGCCCCTGGGGGGTGGGACAGGGCCTGCTGGGGACATGGGTCAGGGAAGGCTCTCACCTGTTCGCTCTAAACATTTGTGCATGGTTTTCACTATTGATACTCATCACAGACTATTTCACTGAATTCCTTTAAGCAGTGAAAAAAGACTTCTGGACGTGGTAATGTTAATTTTTAAATTGTCTTGTAAATTTATGTTAAAAGCAGGCAGCAGATATAGAAATGTAACAAGTCTTTTGTGAAATACACTTCGAGGACTCCGCCTTTAAAAAATTGACAGATGGCAATCCCTCCAGTGAGAATAATGTGGCTATCAAAGTTGCACAGAATTCAGGAATATGCTTTAATCGAGATTTTTAAGGCCACTTGGCCTAACTGCAGTTTACAGCCCAAGTGACAATCTGTCTGGGTTCTGTTGGAGTATCCAAAAGTGCAGAGAGGGATAAGCTGTATTCACACTGTGGAGCGAGACTTAATGCCAGCAAATGACTTCCATGTCGACCATCACCGGAAACCATCTGGAAGGACAATTTATGAAAACCCGGCCTTTTGTGACTTACATGGTGCCTGGTCTTTTGAAAAAGGACTGTCAGGGCAGGAGTTATTTGGTGCCCACCATGAGTTAGTTTCTCACCTGGACAGGTGTCTGCCTCTTGCAGGTGGGCAGGTAAGTTGGCTTGCTGGCCTTGGGAGGCAGGGCACCTATGGGTGGAAGCCAATGGGTGTGGAGAGCGACTCCTGGTGGCGGAGGAACCTTCCTGTGTTCACAGGCCTCCCCACTCCCCCTTCTCCAGGGCTCTGTGCCTCTCCTGGTCCCAAATAGGAGTGCTTTCTTGAAGCTACAATAGTCAGAACACCCCACGTCCTCTGCCTCGTCCCCACCCCCGGATCCCCCACTCATATGTCACATGTGTTTCTTAGACACGGATCTAAAATTAATGCTCTCGAGCTCGGTTCCTCGGGGAAAAGTGGGATAATCAGCAAATGTCAAAATGTTTTCTCCAAATTTCTAAATGAATGGAAAATAAAACAACATAATTCCCCTCCCTCAGGAATTACCTGGCCACCGTTTTGCCACAGATTTGACAAGGCTATCTTCTGTTCCCCTGAGTGAATCCAGTTGGGAATATTTAATGCTATAGATCTCTGAGCTCTGAGGAGAGACACTGCCCCTTTGGAAAGAGGGGGTCCTGAGCGCAAGGATTCTAGGGCGGTGTCCTCGGGTTCCAGGCATCTTTCTGAGCCATGAAGTCTGGAGGCACCTGGCCACACACCCAGAAACGGGCTCCTTCTCTGGGTAGTGCCAGTCAACCTCCAGAATCTAGTGTAACTGGAAATCTTTACTGGAATTACCCAAGCCATTATCCTCTCACTGTATTAGCTCTGCCCTCGAGCACTCTTGACTGCCTTTCATGGGGTTGGAGTGCTTCGTCAGTTGGAACTCAAGCCTCTCGAGCTTAATTAGAGATGTGCCAAAGTACCTGAATTTAATGGAGAAGGTTGGAAGATAGATCTCTCTCCACCCCTCTTGCATTGAATGACTTCATTACTGAGTACCGTCCACAGCCATGCAGAAATTAAATATGCTCTGCAGAGAAGCACAGAGGTTGACGTGCAACTGCTTCTGCGTGGCACGTTCTGTGTGTGGCTCTGCGCTCTTTGCAAAACTGGGAGAGCCGAGACGTCAGCATTTTGCCCTGCCGTCCCCCGGCCATGCTCCTCCCAGCAGCCTGGCCTGGAACACCCACGAGTGGCTGATGCCCCTGATACCCTGAGGTGCAGTGAATGCATTATTCATGCACTCGCTCCCATCCACAGATAATTCAATATTCTGCTCTCAACAATCTTTTCCAGCGTTATCTGTATTCGTCCTCTTGTTTTGTAAAGAAGGCTGCTAAGTAATTGTTAAATATCTCTCCTGCTCCCTGAATAAATTGGAGATACAGAAAAATAATAGGGGTATGATTGCACCATGATCATTGGGTCGCGTCTGCCCTGAGTCAGTGGTGCGGTCACGGCAGTTGGAAGTGCGGCCTTGTAGGGACTGCAGAGAAGGACCCAAGTCATAGCTCTTTCTCCCCCTGGAATATTTCCTCCGACATCTGTCCCTCTTAACTCAAACACAGCACCCTGCCCTGGTGACACCAGCTCTTACCAGCGGTGGCTTCTTTTCCACCAAAAACCAGGTGGTGGTCCTGGTCCATTCACGTGGAAACTCTGCCAGCCTCATGCTCTTATTTAAGCTGAACATTTCCGTCAGAGGCAGGAACAGTGTAACTATTACACCCGTCTGCTTTGCAAAGCCAATTCACAGGTTCAGATTTCCCCAGTCCAAGCAAGGGCTTGTGAGCACAGTAAATACAGCTGGAAGGAACTGTTTGTGTAACACTTACTTGGAAGGAATAAATAGCACTGGGTTCCACCAAGAAAGGTAAAGAGTTCCCAGGCTTCCACAGAGGAGAGAGGAGCCAGGAAAACGGTGACTCTTTCCTGGAAAATTCACCGGAAAAGAAGGAGTCACTTTCACTTTGACGCTGAAAGAAAACATTCAGGGAGAGCGGCCGATGTTGGGGTGGTGGGCTTGACCGCTGTTCCTCCGGAAGCCAGGCTCAGGCTGAACTTGAGGGCTTGGCAGGCGGCTGAGCACGGGGCTTCCAGCGGGCAAGAAGCTGGTGCTTCCAGAGCACAGACCTTCTGGTTCGGGTGTGTGGGTGGGGTGGGTGGCCCAGGGCCGGGTGGAGGGTCATGGGTGCTGGCTCGTGGGGAGTCCTGACAACCTGCTCCTCTGGGCCCATCTCCCGTCAAGGTGAGGTGCTGGGCTAGTGCTTGCCTTCAGCCCTGGGTGGCCGCAGGTAAGTTTAGGACACCACAGTTCGCATCCTGAGAGCTCTGTGTGAGGCTACTCGGCCACAGGTACTTATAAGCACGTATGTCTCCAGGTAAGTACCTGTGGAAGTCAGCTCTACCTTGGTTCTGGTTTTGCGGTCACATGCAGTCGGCCATTCGCACAGGATCCTGCCCTTCCCCTTGATGACACAGCACCACGCTTCTCTCCGCCTGTGGTTGGACATCAGTCTCTTCCCAACCTTTCCTTCTCTCGGTCTCTGACGTAGTGTCTTCTTACACGTCACCTCCTTCTCTCCTTTCCTTGTGGCCGGCAGACTTCATTTGCATCCCGATCTTCAGGGTCACCGCTCACTCCCTTGACATCTTTTTGTTTTGGAGCCTGTCACATCAGCGTGGACGCAAGCCTCCCACAGCCTCCAAAGATCTTTGACAGTGCTGTAGACGCCTCAACCCACCTGATGTGTGGAATCTGCTCCCTGCCGAATTAATTTCCTCCCCAGCCTCTGAGAGCCTTCAAGTAAGTATGGTCTCAGCTCTTCAATCACCCTGGCCCAGACTCTCTCGCTGGGGCCGACGAACACATAGCACTGGTTTAGACCAGTGGTTCTCGACCAGGGAGCTGTCCCCTACCCACGGGACACCTGGGGATGTCTGCAGGCATCGAGGGGGTGGAGGCCAGGGAGGCTGCTGACCATCCCACGGTGCACAGCCCCCATCGCAGAGAATCACTCAGGCTAGAAGTCTGTCATGCCTAGGCAGAGGAACCCTAGGTCGTAACACAGCGGTGGTCAGGGTTTGCCTTCTCCTGGCAATAGGACCTCGGCCAGAATACAAACCCCTACAGCTCTTACCTTGAGTGCTTCCACAGGGATTAAAGGAAGTCATGTCCATAAAGTGCCTGACAGAGTTATTCCTGGCACATGGAAACACGGAAATCCCGGGTGCTGTTGCTGATTTTCCTGGGCTTCATAAAACCCAAGCCCCACACCCTAACCTCTCCTGAGGGCTGGTCTCCTGTTCTTCATCTGCTCAAAGCCCTTGCTTGGCTCCTTGCACTATCCTGCTTCACACCAGGACTGTACAGTGCCCCCAGGCGGGGCTCCCGCAGCCCGGCCCGCACTGCCAGCATCTCCACCGGCGCTCTGCTGTTTGGGCCCTTCCCTGAGTGTGTGCCTCTGTCTCTCGTCCCCAGGGACGTGGCCATGTTCCTCAGGACCTCCCTCACCCAGGCCCACTTCTCTACCGAGGTCCGTATGGGGGAGGTGGAGGGCTGGTGTGGGAAGGGGTTTAGCGTGCAGAGCCAGAGGCCACCTGCTCATCCCTCTCCTGAGTGCCCACTAATCCTGACCCGGGCACTGGGACGGGGCCTGACCTTCTCACATCCATGCTTGAGGGTCTTGGGAACAGGATGTAGGGGTGTGCGAGGAGCATGAGGGTCCCTCTTCCTTTCTTCTGAGTCTTCCCCAAAGCAGAGGCTTCTCACCTGGTGGAAAGACACGTCAGGGCGATTTCAGGGGCACCTTGTTAAATGATATTAATGACCCTCGAATGTCTAATGTTGCCCCATACTTGGAAATGAACTCAGGGGCAGAAAAGCTGCCTCTGTTACCTGGTACTTAGAGTGAGAGTCAAAGGCCATACACTTGCAGGAAGTCCTTTCCTTCGTGCTGAGGGCTTCCATTTGGCCCAACAGATGGGTCTCAGATGCCTCTGCCCCTGCCCTCTGACTGTCCTCAGGACCCTCTTGTTCTGGTACATTCCAGCAGCTCCTCGGTGTCCGCTCACTTGTCACCTCCTGTCACAGGCTTACCTGAGCATCTTATAGAAAGGCACCTGTTTTCAATCACCATGGTTCTGGTTAGGACATTGTCGCCATCTTCAAATACCTTGTTGATCTGTCCACTCATATTCTCTGCGAGCTCTGCCATGGAGGCAGGTCTGTGTATCCTGTTCATTCATTGGTGTAGCCAAAGGACGTAGCTGAGCCTCTGGCACCCAGTAGGCGCTCAGGAACTATTTAGTGAGTGTCTGGCATGAGTGGATGGGAGGTTCTCCTTCTGCCCATGGAGAAGAAGGGAATGGGGAAAGGCAGCGAGATGTGGCATCATAATGCCTTCCTGAGGGTTTCCCTTGATGCAGGCTTGGACCAGGGCAGCATGGTGACACCTTCCAGGTCAATGGTATTCTTCTTGGATTCTACAGGCCAGTGGTCTCTGTAGCCAGGACTCTGAAGACCACAAATAATAAAAATGTGGTTGGGTCCGTGGAGCCGTTCCCTGCTCAGTATGTGTGGACATTATTCCCCAGCCCTGGGTTGAGCACCTGCTGTGCAAGGCCCTGGACCACGGTCACAAGGAGCAGACTTGTTGGGCTGGCAGGAGGAGAACGAAGTTGGAAACATGGCGGCCACGCGTGACAGTCTGTGGGAAGTGGTAAGGGACACAGAACGTGGCAGCAGGCGTGGGGCTCTGTTTGCAGCGGACCCAAGCTCCTCCGTGGGACCATTTATTAGGTGGGTAGCTAGAAAGAGCCCTGTCATTCCTAGTGCAATATGAGTCCCAGCAACCTACCTGTAGGGATCTCAGCTTTGATAAGGATGTCCACATTTGTTGTTCATTTTCTGCCTCCTGACGCCTCAGCCTATGAGCTTCCCCAGGACCCTGCCCCACGGATTTCCCTGCCGTGCACTTCCTTGCTCTTTAGCTGACCTTTAGTGCTATTCGGATCCCTGCACCTGCCCTGTGTCCTGGTCGCCGGTGCCCACCTGCCCTGTCGTGGTTGTATGAGCCACACCCCGCTCTCCTGCTCTCCGTTGGCTGGCATGGGGCATTTTTAGAAGATAGTTTGTCCATGTGGGATTGTAAATAGGCTCATAACGTGCCTTCCCTGGGTGACCCCTCGGTATCTGCACCCTGTTCTTGAGGGTCGTGTGTTAATGGCATTATCAGTGTTTGAAGTCCAGAGCCAAGAGGTGAAGTGTGGAGCAGGCTACAGAAAACGCTGCAGACTTTGGGCTTTCACAGCCCTGGTTTGAATCCTGGACCACCATTCACCAGCTCCGTGGCCAGAACAAGCATTTCCCTTCACTGGGCCAGTGTTTCCACCTGTAAGATGCAGATAATACCAGTATTGCACACGGCTCTTAGAATGCAAGCCACGTGGCTGAGGCTGGGTCTTGCCTGCCCAGCATTGCTTCCATCGCTGCTAGTAGGGCCCTCCCATTCCTGTGCAGAGTGCATTTCATTGGGATCAATCTCCCCACCTCCCTTTGGGACGGGCACCTTGGCCAAGCCAAGCTCAGGATGCTCACATGACCTAGACTAACGAACCAGCAAACACACACACACACACACACACACACACACACACACACACACACGCAAGCACACACACATGCACACACGCACACGTGCACACAATACACGCACACACACAGCCAGGACTAATCAGTCAGCTCAGGGAGGCAAGCATACGTGACCAGGTGTGACCAGATCAGCACAGGGTAACTCAGATGACCCAGACTAGACAATCAGCTCAGGGAAAAACATACATGATCAGGGCCACTCACTTCAGCTCCAGGATGCACACCTGACCCGGTGGTCCTGTCTCCCCGTGAGTGATCAGTCACTCTCCATCCCAGGAGGGAGGCTGCACCCTTGGGCAATTCTTAGAGCACATAGCCTTCCATGAGCTGGAATCTGGGAGATTTCTGGGTGTATGTGAAGTTTATTTCCATTTCACCCATGCTAGTGGGAGAGTTCCTGTAACTGACCACTGACAACAGGTGCCCAGTGCCTGGCACGGAGCAGACGTTGGGTGTTTCAAGACGGGAGTCACCCTCAGGCTCTGGGGAGACAAACCAGTAGTTTCCTGCTCCCCTGCTGGACAAGCAGCAGCTGGATGTGGATGGGCGCAAGGGTTCTTCACGTCCGTCGAGAAGACCATCACCTTCTGAGACGTCCGGAGGAAACAAAAGGTGCCTATTGCTAGCCCTCAGTGCTCAGCTTGTTAACTGAAGGAAAATGCATTTCTTTAGTGCTGCTCTGAGAGAGCTTTCTTTCTGATTGGTAATTCCCTAGCACCCAATAGATGCTAATGAAAACACACTCTCATTGCCAATTCCTCGTGTAATTCATTCCTTTTCAGCAACAGAAAGGAGGGTGTTTTATCCATGGGTTTCAGGCAAAGAGAGGCTTTGCCTCTGTAGCAAAGAGACTTCACTACTCATATATGTGTGACTGTGACTACATCTTGATGTAACTTGAGTCAGCGTTTTAGGGTCGGAGTATATCGAGTCCCCCCACGATTGTTGGTGTTGGGGACAGGAGACATCTTTCTGACGAGCTAAACAAAAGTCAAGATAGTTAAGCCCCTTGTTGAGTAAGTGACCATCCATAATCTCTCAGAATTTCAGGAACCTAAGTAGATGGAGTAGGCACACACAGGCTTCCGTGGTCGTGCTTCCTGGAGCTTGCCAGTCGAACATCCCATAGCTGACGGTCCCAAGACATGAGCCCTTCCTACATAATGATGCCCTTCCAGACTAAGGCACCATGTGTCATTACCTCATCACTCAGCGGTGTCTTATTTATTCCAGCATGGCTCTGCAGAGCCCATGAGAAAACATGTTCTTCTGCCCCCAGAGAGCGCTGCCTCCGCCTGGTGAAAATGGACTGTTTCCAATCAAATAGCTCACAAACCACTCATCCCCGGAGCGATGAAAACGCTTGGAGGTCACTGTAGACGGAGCCGAAGGAAGCAAATCTGATGCGTCTCTCCTCGGTTCATCAGCCTTGCGTGTTTTTATCCTCACAGACTCCTTGCTTGATGACAGCCTCCAACCTTTTTCAGGCAGCCACAGCTTATGATTTCCCTGAAGTCTCATGACTGCTGATGAAAGACGTCAGAGACTGGCCAGCCAAGGGCACCTCTCCTAGGTCATAGTGGGGAGCACATTGGAGCTCCACTCATAGGTACAGGCAAGAGCCGGGGAGCCTGGCCACGACTGGGCTGGCCTGACCCACGGGTCTTGTCTTTAGTCTAATCCTTCTTGGTCCCCTCAATGGTGAGTGTGTCTCCTGTTACTCCTAGTTGTCTCGGTGTGTGAATGGAAGTCTCAGGCATTTGTCCAGGCTGAGTGTTGTGTCAGGGACAGATTAAGCATGTCCTGGGTGGCGTGTCTTAGGAAGAGCAGTGGAGGTGCTTGGGTGCCGTAGTAGGTGGACCACGTGCTGAGGAACAAAGGGGCCCTGCTTAGACCGGCTGGGGTCTTGTCTGCCTCTGTTTCTCACTAGGAGTGACTTGGGTGTCTCAGTACATTCAGTGTGCTCTAACCAATTGCCACAGGATGAGTTACAGGTAAGAAGCAGACACTTTGAAAGGTTGTGTAATTTGTGAGGTCCGAGATCGTGGCACCAGCGTGTTTGGTTTTGATGAGGACCTGCTTCCTGGTTGCTAGATGGCTGTCTTCTTGCTGTGTCTCACATGGTGGAGGGTGTCAGACACCTCTCTGGGGTCTCTTTTATGATGGCACTGGGCCCATTCATGAGGGCCCCACCCCCCTGACCTAACCACCTCCTGGAGTCCCCACCTCCTAACACAGTCACCTTATGCATTAGCATTTCTGTGTATGCATTTGTGGGAGTCATTTGGGGGGACACAAACATTTGGCCCGCAGCACCTGGGAAAGTTACTGACTCCTGTCTCTGTTTCTCATCTGTGAATGAAGTGATGATTCTGTCTAACTCTTGGACTTGCTGTGAGAGCCGGGAATGTAACGCATGTAAGCTGTGCAGTGAGTGCATGGCACACAGTCAGAAATGCCAAGCTTTATTTTTCATAGCTCATGGACTGAAATATGGAATTGCAATCTTGACAGAAGAGGAAAAAAAAAACATTAATGTTTTAAGAAGCTTACCATGTTGGGGGCCTGGGTGGCTCAGGTGTTTAAGTGTCCGATTTCAGCACAGGTCATGATCTCGCAGTCTGTGGGTTCGAGCCTTGCGTTGGGCTCTGTGCTGATGGCCGAGCCTGGAGCCTGCTTGGATTCTGTCTCCCTCTCTCTCTGCCCCTCCCCTGCTCGCATTCTGTCTCTTTCTCTCTCTCTCTCAAAAACTGAATAAATGTTAAAAATAAAATAAAGAACCTCACCATTGATGATAGACACTAAAAATGAATGTTCATTATACCTCCAATGAGGAGGCACACCTGTGGAAAATTACCACTTAATGCATCCAGATCTCGCGAGGCCCCCAGCTCTTTAGGAATAGTCCATTTGCGTAAAGTGTGGTCCTCTTCATGCGTGGGTGCTTGTCCTAGGGAGACAGTAAGGCTGAGAAATTATTAATCTACCCCGACCCAACTTCGTTCATGGGCAGAGTCCAGAGGGTGAAGAGTGAGTGAATGTTGTAGACGTTTGCAGTCTTGGTGATCTGCTCATAAACACAGTGGTTTATTAGAATCTAGGATGCTGGATTTGATAACAGCTGTGGTAGGGAACCCCCTCTCAGAGAGGTTCCAGAATGCCCCTTGGGGCTGGTAATGATGTGCAGAACCAGTCTGTCTCCCCTGGAAGGGAAAAGGCTGGTGCACAGTGAAGTTTGGAAACAAAAACAAACTCAAACACACCTTCCTCAAGACATGAGATTCTAGCCGCGTGCGATGCGAGGCATCGCAGAGGCCCAGCCGGTCTTGGGGGAAACTCATCCAATGCTCACTTCTGCTTGGTGGCAGGGACTCTGCAGAGATTCACTGATGTCCTACTCCAATTGCAAAGCCGTGGCTCGTGGCCCACGATCACAGGGCTGCTGGGTTCACATAGCTGCAAGGCAGTCCCAAAGGGTGGAGAATTCCAGAATGTGGGAGAATTGGTGATGGAGGTGGGTGAATATGTGAGTGACTGACATTTACCATTGAAGAGATCTGACATATGCTCGAAGTTGGCTTTGGAAGGGGCCGGAGATCAAGGTATTGCTTGCCCATTTCCTGGTGATTTTATTTGTCACAGAAGAAAGGAAATACAGTCATCACTTGGGAATTGTGAATGAGGTTGGGGCCCTCTGTTTAGGAATGGGAGCACACTGAGGGACAGGATGTTGGGAAGGAAAGTGGCTCTATTTCTCCCAACACAGTGCCTTTCCTCAAGCCAAGGAGTCTCCCCTGGTTTTCTGAATAGATAAGAATGGTTTGTAATTCACATATTGTCAAGGGCTTCTGGAATGCTTGAGGATGCTTGGAAAAGGATTTCAGTTGACATAGCATGCCTTTGCCCAAATTGCACATGCCATATTCCTTAGCCAGTTCCTTTCTTTATACAGAGGTTAACTTCCTAACTTGCAGGTAGGGATTATCACAGTCCGAATGTAGTCGGTTTCTGTATAATATTTGCCTCTGGGTGCCCCTGTGAAAACAGCTAAAAATAGGGTCTTCTAGAGAGAGAGAAGTCATCAGCTGGGAAATCTAAGGGCTGGAGGTGACCTCAAAACCTAGGCAGATAAGCTTTGCTGTGGGCTGAGGCAGCTGGGAACCTGTGAGGAGTTTCCAAGAAGTTAATTCTACAGAGGTCTTCAGTTATCTACACTGCTATTTCTCTAACTTCCACCGGAAGAAATGTTTTCTTGCTAAAAAGTCACCAGCATTTGCAAATAACGACTGTTTTTTTCCCAGCCCTTCCTGCACGTGTGGCCCCCACGCACCCTGGGAGGTAAAGAGGACAGGTTTTATTGCCCTGGGAAGATCAAGAAGGAAGGCGTGATGTGGCTGTCTGGTTGAGCCAGAACTCAAACCTGCCTCTACTATCTGTCGAATGCCTGAAACCTTCTTCCTCTCGTGTATAATCGATTTCTGTTTTCCACGTGCTATGGAAATACTACACTGTGTCTTCCATGGTCCTTGTTGGCGAAACTTCCAACGTCCGAATTTAGGAAAAAAAGGTAAATTGAGAGAGATGTTCCACTTAACGGAAAGATTTTCTCCTTTTCTCGAAAGAATTTGTGCTTTCTTTACATTAAAAAAAATGTTGCAAATTGTCCTTCAATTTGCAAAAAACGTGGCATAGCTTTTCAGAGCACATCCGTTTGGTAGAGTGAGACACAGAGAACAGAACTCATGCCTCTGAGGGAATTCCTGAATGTGCCCTCAACCTTTTAACTACTCCAGGGCGCCTGTGTGGGTTTAAGGGTCGGTCTGTGTGGTTGGTGGCCCGCACCCCCCGCGGCAGGTGCAGGCACACATCGTCCTACACAACACGCCCACGTGCATCCCCAGTTGCCTCACTGGTGAACTCTAATGTGGTCTCTCAGCTCTCGTCCTGGGTTTCAGCAGCTCTCTGAGAAAACCAGACAGACGGGGGTGCTCCTGGCAGTCTGGGCATAAATGAGCTCTCCACGTTTAGCTGAAGGGATCACTTGCTGCCCAACAGCCGTTACTTCCTGCCAGTCTCTCTACAAACATGCGCTGGTGTACCTCCGTACACACACATGCACACACAGGCTTGCTTCAGGTAAACAAACAAACACCAAGCCTTCCTCCTAATTGCCTGAGCAAATCCAAGAGCCTTATGGTGAATCGTTGTGTCAATAATCATCCCTGCCACATCAATATTCATCCTCTTGCTTCTCTCTTGATGGTTTCCGTAACCGAGAGTCTACCTTTGTTAAATCTGGAGTAGTCGTTTCCGGCTGGCGGTGATTTTGCCCCTCCCCTGAAGACACCTGGTGATGTTTGGAGACATTTTTGCTTGTGTCAACGTTGGGGGCTCGCTACCGGCAATGTAGTAGGGAGACGTGAAGGATGCTGCTTAACATGCTACGGTGCACAAAACGGCCCCACAGCAGAGAGCTGTCTACCCCAAATGTCAGGAGTGCCAGGGAAGAGGAATCCTGGGTCATAGGGGGGAACGCAGCATAAACGTGAGATAACACTTCGTCCTAATGAGGGAACCTGGCCCAGAATTTGTGGCTGGCTAGCACTGGGAACTTTCCTTGGAAAACTGGAAGAGGGGAAACCTGTCACACGCACAGTGATACACAGGCATTTTAGAAACAGTAATGGCAGTGGCAGGCACAGAAACTTCCCCTTTTAATTAAAGAGTACAGCCGGTGAGCATGGCACCACGACTTCTGAGTTACAGTCCCCTCCAAGTGGCTCATTCCCTACGCAGTCAGGCCGGCAGAGGGCACCCCTCTGATGGCATCCTGACCGTGGGTGAGGGACAGGCAAGCAGTCCGTTGGTTTTTCTGAAACACTTTCCCTTCTGTTATAAAGAGGTTGCGTTGTTGAAAAGAGACTCTTGCTGTTTGTGGTGCTATTAATAATTCTCCCCCGGTGAAATCACCCATGTGGCCAGAGAAATGGAGTTTCCAACTGCATCACCACAGAGCTCCTGCTGGATTGGGAGGAGGGATGGAGATGGTGAGGTGGGGAGGCTGGAAGTGTCTGCCTGGGCAGTGAAGAGGGGACTCGTTTCATTGCTCATCAAGAAGGGTTGGAACAGGAGAGAGACAGCATCTCCAGAAGCAGAAGCCGTCTTTGGCTTGCAAAAGTGTGACATACATTTCTCCATGGAACAGGCAAGTTATATTTAGCTTGGCTTTGGAAAGGGTAGGAAAAGGATATATTTAAATAAAAGTTTGGACAGCTTGTATACCAAAACCCATCACCCTCCAGGTACACATATCTCTACAAGCTGAGGGAAGGAAGCCTTCATCCAATGGCTCCCTTAAATGGTGGCGTCTGTTTCTGTTTGGATCTTGGAAACCCCGAACACAGCTGTTTTCATTAACACAGATTTTAATGGGAGATATTTGTCCCCAGCACTCAGTCGTTTCCACTTGCCTGAGACCGCCATTTAAAACAAGTATAATAGCATCTTTGAGCTTTGTAGTTAAAAATTAATTAGGAGGTTTAAGAGCAAACTCATTGGGGGTTACTGTACAATAACATGTTTACAGAATTACGTCTGGGCTTTTTGTTCTGGCTAAGTGTTTCCATCAATTCTCTGTCTATTAAATGTAATTACGTATGATGTTTCCTCAACATTATGATGTCGCATTTAAAAAGCAAGCTGGGAAAAAGTCTATAATTTTAAGTGTGGGATGAGGGTAACTATGGAAATTCAAATACAGGCACCTGTGACTGGGTGGTGGGAGAGTCACGGCCAAGAATGGAACAGCAGAGTTTCAATCACGGAGGCCATTTGGAACACCTTTGTCCCTGTTGGTCTCACCTTCCTGCTTCTGCTAGGATGCTTCCTTGGGGAACACCAGCACAGGCTAGATGTGTGCTGCAGAAGGACAAGAATGAACGGAAAGAAGGAATGTTCTCGCTCACGTCCTTGGCATGTATTTTCGCACTTACTGTTTTTTAATGAGAGCTTTTCGTCGATTAAACGCTCGCCTTTGACATTGGCCCTTTAAATGCATGTGCTTCCAGAATAACCTTCATTTTCTCAGTCTGGAAACAGCACTTTTAGACACTTTGGAAGCAGGCTCTGTAGTCCATTCTTTTTCAGAGTGTAGCTCTTGAACAGGTAGTGTTTGCTGGGAGGTTTTTAACGTGTTGCTGTGCAGGTACTCAGGCTTCAGGACGAGGAAGCCCAAAGAGTTCCTCCCCCTCCTGTTCATTAACAGATTCTGTGGCAGTGGCCCGGCACGTTGGATCCCACCTGCTTAATCACCTCTGTTAAAAATGGATGGAACGGTGTCGTATCTCGAGATTGTATGCAATAACTAAAAAATAGTGCTTCTTGGAGAGGAATGCCAGGGTGTTGTCCTGTGGCCGACCCCCTTCTACAAGCCCGGGGTGTACATGGGAGCAGTTAGTTCACATCTCACTAGAACAGAGACTTAAGAAGCTTGCAGTGGTGGGGCTCCCCAGTGGTTGGCAAACCACTGAAGCCTAGACCAGAGTGACCTCTGAACACTCCCATGCCCCTGGAAGACGTACGAGGCACAGGAAGTCACTTGCTGGGAGAGCCTGCCAAGATGGCCCTCTTCTCCTTGTGTCAAGGCACCTGTGGCCCAGCGATGCCCTCCATTTTCAGACAGAGGGGGAACACCCTGCAGGTAGTTCCTGGACTTGGGGACACCAGACATGCTTCTGTTGGATGCACCCTGACTCGGCTGTGCTGACAGAGCTCACCTTGGAAATACAGTCCTTCTGCAGGCCTTCTCTGAAGAATGCAACTCTTCCCTGTGATTTCTCTTCAGCGGTTGTATTTTTGGAGTGTGTTTCTTGATGGGAGACGTGCTGGGATCCGTAAGGAAGGATGTTGATGCTCTGGTGTTGCTCCTGGTCATTGGAGTGCCTGGTGGGGACGCACATCAGTAGGAACGGTTGGGCTTACCATGATGTCTCCCTCCTCCGTGCTGCCTGGTTTCTCTCTTGCTGAGAGGAGGGGCAGTCTCTCTTCCTTCTGCAGACTTCTCAAGCTCTCCATGGTGACTGCTGAGGCAGCAGATCCCTTTGGGGGGGATTCTAAGAGGGGAAAATAGACTATTTCTCTTGCTGAGTTCATATAGTATTGGGGGCATTAGAAAAAAGGGGGCAAGGAAAAAATTATTTACAAGGCTTGGGGGGGTGCTACTGCAGTGTAGTGTTGTTACCTTCTTTTTGTTTCTTTCCTCTAGGGCATAGTTAAAATTCTGAATTAGAAGTTTTGTGGCATGTTCTCACTGTGCATCTTGATGATCAGATTTCCACTATGAGATGATATTTATCCCATATGACTCACTTTAAGAACTGTCTTTTTTAAATCATTCCTCAGAAGATGGGAGTGACTTTATGTTTCAGGTTTTCAAATGCCTTTCATCTCATGCATCTCTCTCCCTATTTTGAATAACACAATTTTGACTTAGGAAGACACTTCAGGCTGAAAGAGCCTCATTCAGTCCCAGCTTGGGTGCTTATGGAGGGAGCCCATATCAAGATTGGTAGTGGAGGGTTTTTTTTTTTTCCCCAAAGCAATAAAGACGACTTAGCACAAATTTGGCAATTATCGCATGAGGTGGGACCTCGCATCTCTAAGCCTTGTGTGTTATTGGACACAGGTCTGTCAAGAACCACTTTAAAAAGCAGCACAGGAGTAATTACTCTGGAGCGCATGTGATTTACACGTATCAGAAAAGGAAAAAAGAAAAGCAAACCATCCTTGTGTCACACAAATACGCACTTGGACTAGGAAGCAATTTCCAGAAACACATTCATGTGTGGAATCAAAAAGTGCCTAATTGCAAACATCTGAGATGAAAGGAAAAGTGAGGTACTTGGAAAAGTATGCTAGATGATTCAGATGGGCGCCCTGGAGATGGCAGAGACGCTGATGGGAGAGACGTGCGTGGGGTCTGAATGAAGTCATCTCATCAGACGCGAGATGGAGAAATTAATGTTTCCACGTTGATACTTTCTACGGGATAAAAATGTGTATACGTGCCTAAGTTAATAACCTAAATATTATTAATAGATATTGGACGTCTTCATCTTTTTCAAGGAGCTTTATTTATTTTTTTTTCATTCAGTTTGGTCAGAATCTACTTTGGGATTACCTCTTCCTGGAAAAACAGCACCATGTCTCTGGGCACATGTATTGTTGATTTTGCTTTCAGACCTTGGAGCAAGGCTCGCGGTTGGGAAGTATTGGGGGAGGTGGAGATAACTGCCCGTCGTTCACACCTGTGCATGGTACATCCACAGGTCACGTACACAGTTCTGATTAAGTCGGCAAACTTGGAGTGTGCTTATAACATTAATTTTCAGTGTTTCGTAAACATCGGAATGGTTGGTGGAGTTTATTAAAAATATAGATTCCTGGGTCCGCCTGGGTGGCTCAGTCAGTTAAGTGCCCCACTCTTGATTTCAGCTCAGGTCATGATCCTGGAGTTGCAGGATCAAGCCCCGTGTTGGGTTCTGTGCTGAGAGCAGAGCCTGCTTCGGATTCTCTCTCTCCCTCTGTCTGCCCCTCCCCAGCTCGTGTTCTTTCTGTCTCTCAAAAGAAAAATTAAAAAAAAAAAAAAAAGGAAAGAAACACAGATTTGTGGGCATCATCTCCCAGAGGGCTGGAGTAGGGCCAGGAATCTGAACTGGGGACATTTGGACGTCGCCATCACACTGAGGCCTGGAGAGGTTTTCCAGGGGGGCGATTCGATCCAGCATCAAGGGGAGGTGTGGGTGATGGAACTCCACGAGGAAGGTAGAGTGAAGGGGCTGGGTCTCTAAGTGCGTGTGAGGAATCAGCTGTATCCAGGCAGGTCCAGTCTCCACCCTCAGCCTCAGGGATGTCATCTCAAGGCCCCTGGAAGGTTCTAGCCAGCAGGAGCATCCTCCTTTGATGGGGACATTGGCCACTCGACAGTCCAGCAGTGTGATTTATGATGGGGTCTTTAGGACCCATCATATCAGTTCCGATCTGGGGTAGGAGACTAAAGGTCAGCCAAGTGGGCAGGACGTTGTCAAGCCCCAGTTAAGATTCTGGAAAACAAAGGCTTGGGTGAGCTTCCTGGATGAGCCACGCTCTGCAGTGCTGTCGCGCGGAAGTCCGGGGGAAGTAATACCGTCCAGGACTCCACGGGGGGTTGCTGGAAGTTTTTGGCATTGGAAATTCATACGTGGACACTCCCAGACTTTGCCTCTGTCCTGTGGTCGGCTCTTACTTGTATCCTTGTACTCATGATAAACCTGTAATCTTAAATACAGTGTTTCCTGCATTCTGAGGTGTGTTCTAGTGAATTATCAAACCTGAGGGAATCTTGGGGACCCCAGGATTTGCAGCCAGGGGTTCAGACGTGATGGTGGCCATGGGGACCCTGAGTGTGTGGCTGGCATCTGAAGTCTTGGGCCTACTTGGCAGTCTGGAGGGCTGTGCCCTCTCCTGGAGCATGGCCAATCCTTCTGCAATGTGCTTCAGCCTGGACAAGCCTGAGAAACACAAGGTGGAGAGAAAGAAACAAGTTCCATACAATGATATAAAGTGTGACAACATCGATCCCAATTTTAGAAAGAATAAAGCGATGCCGGAGTGCCTGGGTGGCTGAGTCGGTTAAGCGTCTGACTTCAGCTCAGGTCGTGATCTCACGGTCCATGAGTTCAAGCCCCGCATCGGGCTCTCTGCTGACCCCTCAGAGCCTGGAGCCTGTTTCAGATTCTGTGTCTCCCTCTATCTCTGACCCTCCCCTGTTCATGCTCTGTCTCTCTCTGTCTGAAAAAGAAATAACTGTTAAAAAAATAACTGTTAAAAAAACTGTAAAAAAACTGTTAAAAAAATAACTGTTAAAAAAAATTAAAGAAAAAAGAATAAAGTGATGCCATAGGTTGTTTCCTACCATATATGCACACGCACGTATAACCCATATTTTCATGCGTGTGAAGTGCATAGGTAAGTGTATATGGTTTATGTATAAATATGTATACTTACTCATTTCTATGTATGTGCAAAGCATTATAGTTTGGAACTGGACAGATACACACCAGTTTCTTAACCAACCTGCTTCCAGGGTCAGGATGAGAAAGCCAAAATGACAAACTGAGAACATTTGTTAATTACCGATGATGATTTTGGGACGTTCATATTATTATTCTGTATGTTTCCCTGTATTTGAAATTAGTGCACACAAATCTGGATTGGAGGCAAGGGAGGCAGTGGGGCTTTGAGGGTGCTGGGAAGAGACCTAGGGGGCTGAATGGTCGCAGCTCTGGTGGCAGGACCACCCGGAGAGCAGCATGGGCTGTCGAGCAAGGACATGCAGATGCTTTGTGTGGCTTCTCCCGTGATGGCTGTTCCACGGACGACCACACCAGGAGGGATTCTGCAGCCTGAGTGGCTGGAGGTTCAGGAGCTGCCCATCGCTGGACTCCCCTCCCCACACCCCCCACCCCACCCACCCGGATGCCTGGGTGATGGTCACCAAGGAGGGAACAGCTGGGGGCTCTTGGTTCAGCTTCAGCGCAGTGTCTGGGAGTGGCCCTAACAGAGAGGTCGTTGGGCTTTCCTGCCTTCGCTTACTGCCCCCCTGCAACTGAGGGCACATGTGGGCGTGCAGACTTGCCTGGCCTCAGCTCAGGGCATCCACGAGGCCCTCTCTCTGGGGCGGGCCAGCCCCGGCCGCCACAATGCCAGCCTGGCCTCCTCGGTGGCTATTGTTTCTTGCCTGTGCCTAATTATGCTCAACGGTGGCACAAGTCAATAAAAACCCCACCTGGCCCTCACAGCACAGAAGACTGCGTCTGCCTTGAAAATTCGTTTGTGCTGAGCCGAGCACACCCTTCTAAATCACAAGGGAGAGAAGAGTCAAGGTGACATGGCAGGAACAAAAAATCATCCACAGGAAGCACAGGCGCCGTGGGGCCATATTTCACCCTTCGTGGGGAGGACAACGAAGGCACGTTTCCTGGTTTGTTCAGGTGATGAGAGGACATGAGGAGGCACGTGTGAGGACGTTAAATGGGGTGTGCATTTTACCCAGAATATATCATTGTGGGCGCATTGCATTTAACGTCTGTTTGACCTAACTGGGGATCCTGTCAGACTACCAGCTTCACTGTGTCAGAACCACAGGCATTAAAAAAAAATAAAATTTAATGTTTATTTATTTTTGAGAGAGAGAGAGAGAAAGATGGGGAGAGAGAGAGAGAGAGAGAGAGAGAGAGAGAGGAGAGGCAGAGAGAGAGAGAGGAGAGGCAGAGAGAGAATGAGACACAGAAACAAAGGCAGGCTCCAGGCTCTGAGCTATCAGCACAGAGCCCAACGTGGGCCTCGAACCCACAAACTGTGAGATCATGACCTGAGCCAAAGTCCGGTGCTTAACCGATTGAGCTACCCAAGCGCCCCAGAACCACAGGCATTTTGAGCTCCAGCCACCCTAGTAAGCTGCCTGGGACAGTGTCAGGTCAGCTGTGCCCAACTCAGGGTCCTGGGCACCTTCCTGTGAGAAAGAATTCCAAGCAGGATACCAGGTGGAAAAAGCCTGGATTTTCACAATAGACATGAACTTGATGTATAGGTGTCTTGTTCTGTTCTGGTGTGGGACAGGGGTAGGACACACTCCTTGTCTTTCTTACCCTCTTTTTCTGAGCATCTGTGCTTCTGAGCTCAGCGTTGGGGAAGTAGGGCTGGTCAAGACATGGGTCCTGCTCTGCAGGGTCCGCATGTGGCGGTGGGGAGACAGAGGCAGGTCAGCGAACAGACAGGCACTTTCAGGTGTTGAGGGAATGGGGGAAGTCACAGGGTGGGGGTGTGGGGTGAGGCATGGGGGCCCCATGAGGAGCCTCCTTGAGAAGGAGGGAGGGGTAGGAGGACTGACAGAGGAAGAAGGAGGAGGGGAGGGAGGGGGCGAAAGGAGGGAAGGAGAAGGAGGGAAGAGGAGGGATGGAGGGATAGAGGAAAAGGAAGCATGCATGGCTGCCACTGTGTGATGGGCTGTGGCAGCCGCTCGCCCACCTTCTTAGGCGCTGGCTGCTTGGCTGACCTCGGTCTTCCTCAAGCCCGCCGTGTCCCCACGTCTCAGTACCTCTGTCGCCCCTGTGCTATCTCTGACTTCGGCATCTGTGGCCTCCAGCCTGGCCCCTGCTTCTGGCCCAGATATGACAGTTCTACCTTTTATCCAGTCCTTGAATCTTAATATGTTTCAGCAGCTTTGGGCCTGGGTTCCCCTGCTGGTCTTGTCCTCACCTCATTGCTGGCAGCACCTGGTGCTCCTGTCCCAGCAGCTTGCGGTCACCTGCGCCGTCCTCCAGGGGCCGGCTTCTCTGCCACAGCCCTGGCCTCCGGGTCCCTAGAAATTAGACATTTTGATGGAGGCAGTAACATTTCTTAGCACCTGGAATCGGCAGGCAGCCTCCTGTCCGTGCGTTACCCACAGTCATCCGTCGCCTGTGGTTACGGTAAACCGCATGTGCGTGGGGGCGCAAGGTTCGTGTGGTGACAGATGTGGCTCCTGGTTCCACACCCCACGCAGAATTAAACAGGTGTTTCACCTTCTGCTTATGAATTCTGTCAATAAGTCTAATAAGAACTTGCAAACATTAAATTAGAATCAGCCCATAGGTTTTTAACATGAAAGGAGACAAAATTTGCTGAGATAAGTCAATTTGAAAAAAAAGAAAAGAAGCTGCTCACATTATGCATTCATGAAGTAGAAACTCATTTTCCCATCCAATTTGAGCTTGCTGTTTCACGATGGGTAATAGGTACTTTTGATAACAACAGCAGCCTCTGATGGAAACGCCAACGCAGTCTCACCAGTAAGTTCTCTCCAGGCTCGGGTCAGTGATGAAAATCTCATTGGCCGGACCCTGGCTAGTTAAAGGCGGAGTGCAGTGTGCCAGCCAGTTCCCTGGCTCCCTGCTTTGCTGCCTTTATTTATTATTCGTACCTAAATGCTGCCCACCCTGTGCACGTGAACTCCAGGCTCCCTCCTCTGGGAAGTGTTCAGGGCTGGCCCTGGGCTGCAGTGATTGCGCCTCTGGGCACCACCGCCCTTCAGGCCCCTCGTCCACTGCTCCCAGCTCTATGCTCAGGACGGGACAGGCAGAAAGGGGAGGCGGGTGCTGAGTTTGACACCCATTTTCTGCTGGATCCCTCATGAGAAATCTGTGGACCTGACAGGCCCCCTGCTCAGGCTTCAGGGGGTGACCTCTGCCTGCTTGGGCCCCAGCCTGGGTGTGGGAACCAGGACGGTGGGTGCAGAGGCCTAGAAGGACCCAGAAAGGTCTGCATAAGCCACGTGGTTGAAAAGCAGGCTTGGGGAAGGTTTGCTTTTGGAGAACTAGAGTCAGAGAGATCCAGGGGGGAGCTGGGCACCCGGCCTAGGGAGGATTATGGCGTTATCTGGGGTGGCCGGTTGACAGAGAAATGATGAAGGACTTTGAGGGCATCCGCAAGGCAAGGGCTAGATGGCCCGTGAGTAGGGAGAGGACGGGTGTGCGGTATTGTCGCTCGGGGTCACTCACCCCATCTTCTCCGATGTTCGCTGAGATGCTCTGCCAGACCCAGAGGGACCGCGTCTCTCTGCACTGCCCCACGTGGCCGTGTGACCCCTTGGCTGCATGGCGTGTTGTGGGCCGTATGTGGCCCCTTTGCTCAGGCCTGGCTCTGAATTCGGCTATGCGGCGGGGAAGCTGGATGGCAGATCTGGAGCAGGTTGCTTAGCTCTCTAAACCTCGTGTCCTCAGCTGTGAAAGGGGCACAACTAATCACCTCCTAACGGGGTTGTTCTGAGATCAAAGTGAGATAAAGGGAGGTGACATAGGGTGCGGGGTTCATCATGCAGCAAACAATTGGAGGATAACAGGTCTTTGTGTCATTGATCTCCTAGCCCCGCATGGCTCAGCCCTACCCTCTGTCTGCGTCTTACCCCTCAGCTGCTGTGTGTGCCCTCTGCGGAAGGGGCCATGACTCAGGAGCTGTTTATGCCCCCAGAGCCCTCCCAGGGAGGGGTGTGCAGGGGGAGCTCAGTGAGCCCATGAGCATGTTCCTCCTGTTACCCCAGCGGGCAGTTTCCTGAGCTGCGGGAGGGCCGGGCCAGCTCAGGCACAGAGGAGAGCCCTGGGGCCAGCACGCTGGCCCGATGGGATTCCTCTCTGGCTGTGCGGTCCTGCGTCTGAGTTTCTGGACTTTGGTCACAAGAATCCCGTAGGAGTGAAGCACGCGGGTTTGGCATGCTGCACTCACCCTCTAGAAATAGCACGCACACAAACGGCTCTCAACACATGTTCCTGCGAGGAGTCATAAATTCGTACGCACATTTAATTGCTCAACACCAAGGCGTACACTTGTCTAAGGACAAAATACTGAAAAATGCATAGAGCAGGGGAAAATCACCAACAAAAATTGAACTTAAAGTCCCATGACTAAGTATTTATGTAGGGTGTTCCGTTCAATCACAGTTGACCATGTCTGAAAACAGCCAGATGGTGCAGCAGGCACGGGAGAGTTGGCCATGGGTCAGCCCAAGCTGGGCCCGTCGACCGAGGCCATGTCTATAAGCAGGAGACTCAGGCAGATTCAGCGACTCTTTGGACTGTGGTTACACAAGAGGAGCTGAGGGGCTGTGCGCACAGCGTCCGGCATCAACCGAGGACTCAGTGTACCCCAGGCGTTGTAACTGTTATTACTGTAGTTTTTTTCTTATTTTTTAAATTTTATTTTACTTAATTATTTTATTTTACTTTATGTATGTATGTATGTATGTGTGTGTGTATGTATGTATGTATGTATGTATGTACGTATTTGAGAGAGGGAGAGAGCGTGCACAGGCATGTGTGCAGGGGAGGGGCAGAGAGAGAGAGAGGGAATCCCAGGCAGGATTCACGCTCAGCGTAACGCCCCACACGGACTCCGTGTCACAACCACGAGACCACGACTTGAGCTGAAATCAAGAGTCAGACGCTTAGCCTATTGAGCCACCCAGGGGCCACCCTTATGATTGTATTTAGGAGCACTAATGCCATTTGTTCCTCCTGAAAAAATGGCCGTTCTTAATTCTTTCGTGTACTCTCAAGTGAGATAAACATGTTAACTGATTGCTGTCGCACGTTCCCTGTGTGACACCCTAGTGAACGGCAAACACATCTGCATTCAGTAACGGCCTTAAAAGAACCACAGACCTGGTTTCGCAAAAAGATGTATCTTTGCAATCAACAGACCTGCCGTTCATTCCTACAGCCATCAGGAGGCTCTCAGCTGTTGGCACACATCCACCAAAAATGCAAAGGGGGGGGGGTGCGTGACCTTGAATATTCACGTGAGAACAACAGGTGGCTGTGTACACGAGCTGAGAGCAAAGAGCACACTCAGGGACATTTCTCTCGGAGTGGGACCCCTGGTGCTCACACCTACTCCCCTGGAAGCAAATTTACTGAGAAAGAAATGGAGGCAGCATGACAGCGGGTCAGACTGGAACCTCCCACCATCTGTGCAAAGACCTAAGCGTGTGGTGCAGACCCCGTGCCTTTTCTCTCTGGCTGTTTTAAGATAAATATCCTGAAAAAGCATAACTGTTGACCGAGCTTGATTCAGTCGTTATGGAAAGAAAAGTCCGAAAACTAATAAGCAAATAGAAAACACTCAGAGGTTTGGCGGTTGGTGGGCGTTTGGCTCACCACCTGTCCCCAACCCCAGTGCTGGGCATTATCCCACTATTGCTGCTGCGACTTTGATCCCCAGTGAGCAAGGGCCAGACTTGGGTCTCAGAAGCAGCTGAGGTCCCTGATGGGAGACAAGTGCTGGTAAGACCATAGCTGTGAGCCAGCCCTTCCTGCACAAGGTGCTTTGCAGAGTGATTCTGTTTGCCTCTGCGATAGTCTGGATGTACGTATAGCAAAAATTCATGTGTTGAAACATAATTCCCAATGTGCTGGTCTTACAAGGTGAGCTTTGTGGGGCACCTGGGTGGCTCAGTCAGTTAAGCGTCTGACTTCAGCTGAGGTCATGTTCTTGAGGTTTGTGAGTTCGAGCCCCGCATCGAACTGTGTGCTGACAGCTCAGAGCCTGGAGCCTGCTTCAGATTCTGTCTCCCTCACTGTCTGCCCCTCCCCTGCTTGTGCTCTGTCTCTTTCTGTCTCTACCCAAAATAATTACATATTAAAAACAAATTTAAAAAGAAGGTGACGGGCATCTGGGTGGCTCAGTCGTTTAAGCATCCAACTTTGGCTCAGTTCATGATCTCATGGTTTATGGGTTCGAGCCCCTCATCGGGATCTGTGCTGACAGCTCATAGCCTGGGGCCTGCTTCAGATTCTGTGTCTCTCTCTCCCCCTCCCCTGCTTACTCTCTGTCTCTCTCTCTCTCTGTCTCTCTCTGTTTCTCTCTCTCTGTCTCTCTCTCTGTCTGTCTCTCTCTCAAAAATAAACATAAAAAATAATAATTAAAAAAAAAGAAAGTGAGCTTCTGGGAGGTGATTAGTCATGAGAGTAGGGCTGTCATGAATGGGTTCAGTGAGCTTCCTTATAAAAGAGACCTCAGAGAGTTCCTTCCCCCCCTCTGCCATGTCAGGACACAGTACAAGACTCTTGGAGCCAGGAAGACTTTCCCAAACAGTACACTGGTACTATGATCTGAGTTTCCCAGTGTCTAGAACTGTGAGAGATACACTTTCTGTTGTTTGTAAGCTGTCTAGTCTACGGTATTTTTTGTTATAGCAGCCCGAATGGACTAAGACAGCATCACTTCTTTTGCTTTTCATGTTATTTATTTTTTAGAGAGATTGGGATGGGGGCAGGGGAGGGGCAGAGAGATAGAGAGGGAGATACAGAATCTGAAGCAGCTCTCAGGCTTCGAGCTGTCAGCACAGAGCCCAACGTGGGGCTTGAACTCATGAACCGCAAGATCATGACCTGAGCCGAAGTTGGATGCTCAAACCAACTGAGCCACCCAGGCACCCAAGAGAGCATCACTTCCAATTTTATCTTCATAATAATTTATAAGATCGAAAACACCTTCACCCCATTTCACACATATGCAAATGATGCCCAGTGGTGCTCTTGTGCTCCACACAGCACAGGTGATGTGGGTTAGCATTCCAGCCTCTGGAATATTCTGTGTCTCGTTCTGTTGGGTTGAGATCTTCTTTTGCAAACTTTGACCACGATCCAGGCCCCTCACTTGGGAGCACTGTACAAATGCCTGCCCTACACCAGAGAACAGAGCATAACGCGGCCAGATGTGGGTTCGGGTTCGGGTTCGGGTTCGGGTTAGGGTTCGGGTTAGGGTTAGGGTTTAGGGTTCGGGTTCGGGTTCGGGGTTCGGGTTAGGGTTCGGTTTCGTGTTCGGGTTTAGGGTTAGAGTTCGGGTTCGGGGTTCGGGCTAGGGTTCGGGTTTAGGGTTAGGGTTCGCGTTCGGGGTTCGGGCTAGGGTTCGGGTTCGTGTTCGTGTTCGGGTTAGGGTTCGGGTTCGGGGTTCGGGCTATGGTTCGGGTTCGTGTTCGGGTTCGGGTTCGGGTTCTGGTTCGGGTTCTGGTTCGTGTTCGGGTTAGGGTTCGGGTTAGGGTTAGGGTTCTGGTTCAGGTTCGTGTTCGGGTTAGGGTTAGGGTTAGGGTTCGGGTTAGGGTTAGGGTTAGGGTTCGGGTTCGGGTTCGGGTTCGGGTTAGGGTTAGGGTTCGGGTTAGGGTTAGGGTTAGGGTTCGGGTTAGGGTTCGGGTTAGGGTTCGGGTTCGGGTTAGGGTTCGGGTTCG